>NC_135612.1:87740000-87900000 GCF_053574225.1 Canis aureus | reverse complement strand
ATCTGAAATTCTGTTTGCTTTTCCTTGTGCTTCTAAGATGGCTGCTGCAGCTCCAGCCATCACATCCTTGTTATAAATGGGAAAGGAAAAAGAATAAGAACACTCTTTCAGCCTAGAACAGTCCCTTCTAAAGAGATTTCCTTGAAAATCTTGTCTTCAAGGGCTTCTATTTACATCCCGTTGACCACCACTATTTGTAAGTAAATGGGGAAGAGGGCTCCTTCTTCTCTTTCTTTCTCTTTTTCCTTTCCCTCTTCTGTTCCCAGTTCTTCTTTGTCCCTCTTCTTTACCTTCTCATCCTCTTCCTCCTCCACCTTCTTACCTGGGCACATTATTGACCCCAACAAAGACATAGTTCTCTTGTTAAGGAAGAAGGTGAGACCAGTTATAGGTTATTTACTAGCAATCTCTGTCATGGTCCCCATCTTATCAATGTAGGAAACTGAAGCTCAGCTCTGCTGAGTTCTTTATTGCTTTTGCTCTGGCTTTTTGGGATTCTGTTTATCACATTGTGCATTGACTTCATTGGAGGACCCTCAGGACAAAAACCCTATCGGTAATAATCCTCCGAGTTGTCAATAGTTTATAGAAGCTATAGATTGTGCAAGCAATTATATGTTCTCGTCTCTTCTCCTCACAGCTAAGAAGCTCCAGGAAGTGTAGAAGTCTGCCAGGAAGTCTGTTTGACAATCACTGGGGAATATTCTACTCCAGCTTCAATTTTTCTTTTTCAAAATTTCCTTGCTATATTACATTCATTTTTTTAAGTCACCTGAAACTATTTTGAGAACACAAAAGCGTATGCATAAGCAACAACAAACATATTCACAAATTTTTCCAACTCTATAAATGGATAAAATAAACACTCTGGAATTTATGTGATAAACTTATATTATGGACAGTTAGGGATGAGTCAGTCTACTCCATCGTCCTAACTCCAAAATCTATCCTTTTCCCTCTCTTGTAGGAATTCTCTACCCTGGCTACACATTGAAATATGCCAGTTTTAAAATACCTCCCTGCTCAGATCATGCCCTACACAAATTATAAATTGAATCTCTGGAGGTTGAAACATCAGTATTTTTAAATCTCCCCCAGATGATTTTAATGTACATCTAAGGTTGAGGACCACTACTGTTCAATTGCTCTTAAGAAAAATAAATGAAGCATGGAGTTTTCAAAAAAGAAGACTTTTAAAAAATTATTTTAACTTATCCCAGTGGTTTTCTCAACTGCTTCACTTTCTCCTAGTGGGACCACCAATATATAAAGCAGATGGAAGCAAAACTTCTTTCATTGAAGGTAGTACCTGGTGGCAGCGATGGTGGAGTGTGATTCTCCTTTATCACCCCTCAGCCCACCCCATCTCTTGCAGATGGACCCTGTGGACACCCACAAGACAATTATTGACCTACTTCAGTACATCCCCTTGGAGTAAATTTTCTTTTTTTTTTAACCATTCAACAGACAATCTGGCCATCAATGTAACATGCAGGACTAGGAAAAGTCTCATGCCTAGAGGTGATTATGGTGTCTTCTCTTCCTATGTAGTTTGTCTTCAAATTTCTATCTCTTTATCTGTGGTTAAAGGACAAGTTGGTACAAAGAGCTCTAGGATCAATAATAGAAACATATAGATATTGTGAAAGTTATGCTTTCTTTCAGCTTACGTGGCCTCTTGTGTGTGTGTATGTGTGCATATTCGGGGCATAGCTAATCACGTAAACCCATAAAGCCGAGTGCTCAAATTCAAATGCCTACAGAAGCCAGGCAGAAAGCTGAGCTTCCATGTGTAGGTAGCTCCTGTGGAGAATAGAGAATATATATCCTTCCTAAAGGCATTTGTATTTAACAAAATCTTTGAACTCGGTGTTGGCCAACAAACAGAGTTACATACACACACATTTTCTGGGCATAAGGAATTTTATTGAGGTGCCTGGTGAGGTGGAATTTATTTTTATTTACCTAACTTTATATTTTAGCTTTAGAGACTCAGTCACTTTGTTAGGTGAACCCAGCTAGTGAGTGTTGAACATCATCCTGTTACAAAGAAACAACAGGGCCAAAATGGAGTCACTTTTGCTAAGCCCCAGTAAGACTTGCCTTCTCCTAAGGGAAGATAACCTTGTCTGAGATAATGCACTCTTTTAACTTCCTTGTCCCACCTCAGTCTGCCTCTAAAACCCTTCCATTTTGTACAACTCTTTGGAGCCCCCTTCTATTTGTTAGACGGCGTGCTGCCCAATTCATGAATCTTTGAATAAATCCAATCACATCTTTAAATTTACTGAGAAAACTGAAAAACTCAGTTGAATTTTGCTAACAATTGTATTTTCAGGGCAGAGTTACTCAGTTTTGCAATTGTAAGATGAATGTGGATGCATTTAGTATGGGACCAAATATTTTAAGCCCTGACTGAAGTTGCCCCTCCTAAGCCACCCAGAATCCAGAGTTGATTGCACAGAGTAGGGGCAGGAAAATTTGTACAGGGACCAAGGTATCTCCTAGAAAAACCAGGCTACAACTCAAACCTCTCTGATAGATTGAAATGGTTTTAAGTAACTGGTTGGAAAAAAAACTTGAAGTTCCCCAAAGGGACCGTGTTTTCCAAAAGAGAAGAGGATGGATGAGTGACAGCTCATCTGACACCTAGGTGTGGCTGTGCAACTGGCAAGATCCTTCATTTCTCTCTCTCAATGCCATATTGAAGAAGAATTGACCCTTTTACATGAGTACAGAGTCCTCTAAGCTAAACGTTGTGGTATTGGAGAGCCTCCAGATTGGCTAAAATAGACATAGGAGTATTTTAATAGTTAATTGAAATTGTGATATCTGTACCTTGAAACTGGTGAAACAGGACAAACTGGTATCAGGATAAAGTTTCTTAATGAAATGAAGACATACATTGCAAATGTACCCCCTTTTAACAAACAGTGGAATAGGTATTGCATGATTTGACTTAAGTCCCTATTATTGAAGAGCTTAATGGAAGGGGGGATGAGGTTAGAGCAGATGGTATGATGGTATGGTGAGTTTAACAGGGTAGTTGAAACAAATACTCAAATAACTACAATTCAAGGCAGAAGGAAAACTACCACAGAGTCATGTACATGCCATGCCATGGATGCTCAGTAGAAGAGGAGAGTCTGTGTGGTTAGACACAGGTTCCCAGCATTGGAAATAGTCTATCAATTTTTTCATAATGTAACAAGCTGGCAGGCAGGGATGTGGAGTTAAGGAGGTAAGACAAGGTGTGGAACAATCCTAGTGGACAGTGCAGAGGGGAGTCAGCAAGGAGGGACTATCTGAGGGGTAGATAAATAATACCACATGTTTCCTCTCCTGAGTTTAGAGCCAGTGGAGAAGGAGATGCTTTGTGATTGATTAAGCTGATTGGAAGTGCAGCTTGGGTGTCTGTGCCTTAGCTGAGTTCCATATGACCTGCTTTTACTGAATTAAACATAGCCGTCAAGTTGAAGGCATAGACAAGAGCATTGGTCCTGCTGTTTCTTACAGAGTAGCAGATGAGCATCTTTAAGAGAGGCCAGCAATTTTTACTCTTAACAGAAGTTTTCTCATGGAAATACATGGACAGGAAGACAGGGATTCTCTTCCAAACCTTTTCCAATCTTCTCACCCCAAAACAAAGGAGCAATTAGACCTTCATCACTTAACTGTGCTAAAAAAAAACTCAAAGATCCTCTATTGCTCTCTCCCTCTCTCTCATTTTTACCAAAGTAGACCTTTACCATTTATCCATGGTCCATCATGTCATCTTCTAGATTCTCCAGTTTCTGCAATGACGATGTTTAAATAAGTGACTTGTTTTCTCTTAAATTCCATGTTTGTTGGTGTTTCCAAGTGCTTAGAAGCACCAAGCAAGTTATTGCCTTGTTCTTCTCACACTAAAGTTTTATTTCTCACTTGAGGATCATTTCCCACAAAGAAACAGGTTTTATCACTCACTGGAGTAACTGTGTACGTAAGATGGATAGAGAACAACAAACCCATGTGGAGATGTTAATGTTGGGCAGTTAGCTAGACTCGTACACAAAATAAACAACTGAACTGGGCAATCCAAATTTGTAGAAGGGTCTTGAGCTCATTCCTGGATTTGTAAAGCTTCAGTAAAATCTACAAGTTCCCGAGGTATTCATCTCCATGAATTATAAGTAAGTGTTCACATCTCTTTCTCCTCAACTGTACCCAAAGTCCCATGTCTTCTTTAAAGGAATTAAGTTCCAAATGCTACGGCCTGTAATATGCACAAAATAAATATTTGTCAAATGACTGAATGGTCATTTATCAAGCTGCATAGTATTCATCTTGAACATGTCACATATGACAATTCTTGGACGAGGTCATTTAAAGATATGCCCATGTGGTAGAGCAATATCCTAACTCTAATCGCGTGTTATTTATTATCTTGCTATGGTGTATGGAGTAAGTATATAGGAGTTTGTGGACAGTGACAGTCCTATCATCTGTGTTTTCAAGGATAAATGAAGTTTGCCACATTGTACTTACTGTCTTGTCAACATGACGGGACTACTAAGTTCCTATAGGGGTTTTATCATGCAGCAGCTCTAAACCTCTGAAGAGTCCTGTGTGCTATTATTTTATAGAGAATTAGGAAATGTAATAGAGAAAAAAATATATGCCTCAGTTTTTTTTTTTTTTTCCTTGTCAGGGTCTTGGGACAAACTAAATAATGTCCTATTGGGATCTCAACAGATAACTCACAGTTTTCTGGGCAGGTCTGAGTAGAATTGGGTTCTATGATCTGCGTCAGTGGCAGATTGTCTCATTGAGCGTTGGAGGATGCCAGACCTTGAGTTGGGAAAATAAGGGTCTGTATTAGTTTTCTAGGGCTGCTATAAATAGGTGACTTAAATCAACAAGAATGTATTCTCTTATACATCAGAAATATAGGTGTTGGCAGATGTGTTGTCTTCTGGAAGCACTGAGACAAAATGTGTTCTGTGCCTCTCGCCTAGCTTCTGGTGCTTGCTGACAATCTTGGCATTGCTTGGCTTGTAGACACATCACTTCAGTCTTTGCCTCCATCATTATGTGGAGCTCTCCCTGAGCGTCTGTGCCCACACTCCTCTCTTCTTAAAAGGACACCAGTCACGAGATTAGGGCCCATCCAAATCCATTATGATCTCGTCTCTACTTGATTACATCTGCAAAATCCCTGTTACCCAAACCGGTCACATTCTGGGGTTCTAGGTGGACACAAATATTTGGAGGACATTATTCATCCCAGCACAGAGCCCAAGAATCTAGAAGAGCATTACATCCCAGCAAAGAGGTCCAGAGTCGGGTTCTGGGCCTGTGATAAGGAAGTAGGAAGTCAAAGCCAGGCAGAAGAGAGTAAAGACAAACATCTCCATAGGAAGGGATGGGAAGGGGATCCGCATGTATCCTGTGATTATCTTGAACAGAAGCTGTTCTTTCGTTTTAGCTTTGGTGAATCTATGAGGCCCCCTACATCCTTCATAATGTCCCTGGACTGTGTTGCTTTGACACAGATGTACAATTAAACATATTGTTAATTCCCAGAAAAGTTCATGGACATAAAATTGCGAGTGATCAATGTAAACTTTACTGATGATTTCGTAGTGGAAGGCTTTACACTTTGCACCCTACAGCAAACAATTCAAAATTCATAGCACACATTTTTTTCCTTCTTCAAATGTTGTTACTGACAGTTGATCTCTCTTGCCTTCTTCTCTTCTCATTCTAGTGTCTATCTGTAATTCCTCTTCGTGTTATAAATTGTTATTCATAACAATTGAGTTCTCCCTCTGGCTCCTACTCTAAATGCACACACTTATTCATCCAAATATTCTCCAGAACAAAAACTCTGCTATTATCATTACCTTACCTTTTCAGAAGGCAATCAGGGTTAGTGAAGCAAATACTGGGTTTTCATCGTGTCCCTAAATGAGATGGTGAGCTACTTTGATGGCAAGAGCAGTTATTTTCATCTTCATGTCTTCTATAGCACCTCCCACACATTAGGTACTTAATAAAGGCTGGCTAATAACGATACCGTTGATGCGTAAGTCTGTATTTTTGTCTTTCCATTAAAGGTTTGGAGTGCTGTATAGGCACCACCTTAGTTATCTTTTCGAAATGCCATATTTCTAAAGAAGTTGTTGAGAAGCAGAGAAATAATTTTTAAAAAGTCACTTATTCCTCCTCATAAGCAAGTTTCTAAATATATTTGGATTTATTCTAAGATGGAGTCATTCAATCCAAAAATATTTATTGAATGACAACTTTGTGAACATTGGGAGATTCAAAGAAGTATGAGATAGAACTTTTTTTCTTGCACAGGCTTATATTCTAATTGAGATTATTTGTGTGCATGTAGGAGGAATATAAATCCTTGTGGTTTGCTGTGAATAGACATAACATTCAAATTCTCACTTTGCCATTAAGTAGTTACTTGACTTTGAACACATTTTAATATGTCTAAGATTCAGTTTCTGCATCTATAAAATGGGGATGATAATAGTACACAGTAGGTTTATCGGGAAGATAAAGTAAGATACTGCTTCTCATGTGCCAACACAGTATGCACTCGGTGAATGCTGTTATTATGATTGCTGCTTGATATTAAGGATGACAGTAAGTGCTCCAGGGTTTCCAGGGAGATGCCTTTTTTACCAGGAGGGATTAGAAAAGGCTGCAGAGAAGGTTGAGTTTTTGAGGTGGTCTTGTTAAGAAGTTCCAAAGGCTAAATCACGATATTCTTGAAGGGATATGGAATTAGCACAAAGGAGCAGAGAAGGCTTGAGGTTTGGCTCAGGCCAAAATATGAGAAGAAGAGAAAGAGTAGACATTCTGAAATGACGACAGGAAAGTTCTGTGGTCATATGGTTGCATCTCGTTTTCATGTTCCTATCCTCAAGCTGGACTACAGTCATTAGTCATGTACTTTACATTCTGTAGGTGTCATCACCTGGTAGATCCAAGCTGGTAGGAAGCATGAAACTCAACACTACTTGAACTCGTCCAATTAAATAGTCCTGGAGCTTGATGGGTTTTCTGTGAATCGTTGCAAGCACACATTTGACTCCCTTCTAAAAGTTCAGATTAAAAGGAAGCAAACTTCCAAAATTAGAATCGTAATTAAAATTTGACTTTGATCAGTAGCTGCTGAGAGGGTCATTAAGAGCCATGAATGTGCTGACACAGGAGGTTGTTGGGCGGATGAGGTGAGGAGGGAAGCGGGGAGATTGGAAACAAATAAAAAATTGTTAAGAAGCATTATCGAATTGCAAATATCAATTATTATGGGTCTATGGATGAGCGATTATTATATTAAAAACATTCTTGGCAGGCAGCCCGTATGGGCGTAGATAGCTGTGACTCCATCAGAGCTTGGCTTTAATTTGATTTTTGCAAACATGTTTTTGGTTTCTTTTCTTTTGATTGGTTTCGGAGAACGCTGGACAACAGCTGGGTAGAAACTGCATCTAACCCTCCGTAAACCTTGTCAAAAGCTGATTTCTGCCTCCTGCAAAGTTTGGAGTGCGTTGTCTTAGAAGGAGATGTGTGAAGGAGAGAGGAAGGAGAATTGGTGAGGACGGAGGGGTTCTCTTGCTGAGTGCAGGAGAGACAAGGCTGCTCCTCCAGAACCAAGGAGCAGTGATCAAGGGACAGATGAAGGAGCTCAGGGCTTGCTTTTGTTTCCTTGATAAAGAGTAATGACTCACTGGCATGAAGGATGAGGGTCGATGTGGCAAAACAATGCAAGAAAGATAGTGGCTTTAGCTCTCTGTGAGCCAGCTGTGTGTTGTGGCTGCCAAAGAGATGAATATGATCATAGTCTGCAATTATAGAGGATAGAAGAAAGCGAGCATTCCCCTTCCTATGCACACCTGGGGTGACACATTCACTGTTAAGTCACTTTTAAGGTGCTCTCTCCAAAGCCAGCTCAAGGTCACTTCTTCTATGACACCTTTCTCTACTCCATGCTCACCAGGCAGATTCAATCACTGCCATGTTGCGCCAGCTCAATTGTACTACTGCATTCATCACTTTTTGTTGCCATACTGCTTATGTGTTCATCTGCCCTCAAGGGCAGGGTCCATGTCCAATTCAATTTTGTACCCACAGATCCTGGCACTTAGTAGGTACTCAGTACATACTTATGGAATTGAGTAAAACAGACCAGCTGGAGCATATTTAGGGAAGATCAAGTAGAAGGGTTGAAACGAAATCATGTTGAAATCCATCTGGAATCAGGTCATGCTACAGCGAGCTAGTTGACTAATAGTGGGCTTCTCCCCAGGGGCAAAAAGAGGGGCTCATCCCCTCAGAGGTTGTACCACACAAAGGGTCTGTGAAATGCCTAGAAAGAGAGTCTCCAAAGCAAGCCAGAAGCAACTCTCTACCTTGTCTCAAAGGTAAGAAAGAGAGAGGCACCTGGGTGGTGCAGTTGGTTAAGCATCCAACTCTGGTTTCAGCTCAGGTTGTGACCTCAGGGTGGTAAGACTGAGCCCTGCAGCTGGTTCTGCACTCAGCTAAGAGTAGGCTGAAGTTTTTTTCCTCTCCTTCCCTCTGCCCTTCCCCACAATCTCTAAAATAAATAAATCTTAAAAAAAAAAAAAGTTAGTAAGAGCTATATGAAGCAGAAAATAATTATAACATGCAAAGAACGGAGTTATGAGTTTTCTTCCTACTTCTGAGTTATTTGGCAACATATGTCCATAGATTTTCAAAGAAATTCAGGTAGCCAACCACTGAGTATATGCCAGAAATGGAAGCACTTTCTGTGGGTCTTAGAAACTAATGCCAGTAACTAAGTCCCTGAAGATGATGAGGGTCAGAAACACCACATTATATACCCTGGAAGTCAAAAGTGTAAGTCAGATTAAAGGGATTTGAGATATCTCCGTTGCCAAGGGTGAAAGAAACGACGTGTGAGGAAGAATGAAATTTAGTGGCATGGGCAATTCCAGCTCCCACTCCCTACATGTCAACATATTGATTACTATATACATAGTTTTATAGTTCTCACTGTACAACCTTAACAGACTGTTACAAAAATGCTGGCATAGAATGGGCCAAGAATCTATCATCCTGTAGTTCAGATATTTTCAGTCATACTTGACAGTGGTGGAAGAAAAGGAGAATGAGGGAGGACAAAGGAACATAAGACATATAGTGGAAGCTGAGGAAATGTGAGCTGGTCTCCCAAAGGCCATGTAAAGAAATAAGGAACTATTAAAGAGGGGCATTCTAAGTAGTTACACATACAAAGGACTATAATATTGAAGAGGAATTGTACCTATATTTCTCCCAGGTGGGTAAACACAAGACCATTGAGGTATTGGACTAAAGTTTTTGATTGCAATTAATGTAGATTGATTCTGCCTAATTCTAGGCAAAAATCAAATTTATGAGAAGATGTTGGGTGCTTATAGATTTGAAATTAAAGTTGAAGAATCTGGCCTTTTAGGAAACCAGGATCTTCAAGGTACTGCCATTAGGATGAATTGGTTCCAACCAGTTTTCTTTTCTTATCCCCTTTCACTCAGAATTTAAATCCCTGGGTGATGGATTTGGATTGTCATAGTTTGGGTCACGTGAGCACTCCTTAGCTAACTAAGAAGAGGACACCTCACCTCAACTGATGGTCTCATTAAGACAACATTAAATGGGGGAAGAACAATTCCCCAAAGCCCCAAAGGAAAACCAAGGTGCCTTCTTCAGATATGGAATGCAAGATGCAGAGCTAAAGCATTAGTTGTCTGCTGCAAATGCATAGACTCTCCCAGAAATTTCCTTTGACTCCTGGCAATTTGATGGCGATTGAGGGACTATTTGTCAAGCACATTGTAGGAAAGATTCAATAATTGAGTAAATAATCGGACCACATAACCTCCTTTGTAACCCTGAAATTTTATGCCTCTGTGATTTTTGGAAAAAGGATCAAATCACAAGATTCTCTTTGGGAGGAATAATGAAACCATCTTTATTATTCCTATTCACCAGTTCATTTGCAAATATCCAGGATCAACCTGTATATACACAAACAAAAATATATCGATACGCAACCCACAGTGCAAACAGCTTGTAATTAAAGAACCAGACTAATGCAGCATTTTCCCACTTACAACTCTTCCCCACTGCTAGCATTCTTTAAGCCTTCTGTTATCAGGCAATTTAGTTACACACAATAAATACATACACATGTGTGAGGAGATTTAAATATATTTTTCTAAATGTAAATTAAGGATCTTTATACAATTGCTCTGGGTTTTGAGCCTGGTTTATGTTGGCTAAAAATTGCAGCTGAAAATAATTCTCCAGATAAGGTCATTTCTTCTCATTTGAGAAGTACTGGAAAGGCTATAATAGGATTCTTTCACGTTTTGAGATATTTGGGTTCTGTTACCTGACAGATATTAATGACGGTTTCTATTCTGATTATATTATGGGATCACAGAATTCTAAAGGCAGAGGGCATGTTGAGATGTCCTCCTCTCTATGTCCCTGGGACACCAAGAAAATTGCTTTAGGTGGAATGGAGAGACACGTAGCATTTGGAGGCTTGGGCTCTACTCTGAGAAAGGTAGAGAGAATTATACGATCCTAACAAGGTTTTTGTACCATTTCTAAATGTAAGGAGCAGTCTTAGATATGTAGCCCAGGTCTCTGAGCTATTAGATCTTCACGAGACATTTATTGACCTGGGCCTTGACGTGGTTCTCAATTTAACTGCGGTATTTACCTGCAGAATATTTTAAGCTACCCTTTGTGACGGCAATTTACTACGGTAATGGTTCTCAACGGTGAGAAAGGAGAACCCTTAGAGATCTTGGGGACACAGAGCAATGTGTTATATATGATCTTGATGGGACTCCCTCGCCGCACCTCATCACTTTCCACTTGAAAGGAAGTGGTATGGAGGCAAATGCTAGACGTTTGAAATTAAGACAGGTATCTGAAATCTGCAGAGGATGCTGAGCCTGAGTGTCTGATTGCCTTAGCATCGGGGAGTAAAAATGGAATGAGACATCTTCGTGTTCCTTTACAGGTCTTCAAAGAGTTGAGAGAAACAAATGAGCTAATGTACATGGCACACTGACTGGAACAGAGTAGGTAGGCAATAAAGGGTATCATCCCTTTATCCCCGTCATCACTCCTGCTTCTTGAGGTACCTCTGAGTGCATCTCATTTGACAAAAAGCAATTTTCTCACATTTAAATTTGTGCCTCACTGTGATAACCGATATTTAAGTTAAAGCTTGGTCTTTATTGTTAAGAAATTATACATCTAGTCTATGCATCTGTGTAGGGGAAGACAAACATTCTTTTCTCTTTTTCCCCGTCTTAGGTTCCTTGGCTGGGGCCCTGTAAATTAGGTTGACAAAAGACAGATTAATGAGAGAAAAACAAACAAAAGTTTATTAACATATGTCACAGGTACACACAAGGGAGCACTCCTTGATGAGTAATTCAAGGGGGGTGGCTAGAACTTGAGCTTATGTTAGCATCTTAATAAAGCATAATAATTTTGTAGAGAAATGACAAGACAAAGAGAAAGGACTTTGAGCTTCAAGGGGTGGCACAGTTTGGGAAGGTAACTATTTGGGAAACTACTGGCAGGTGAGGGGCACGTTTTAGCAAGATTTGTCATGTAGATTCCTTTGGTGTAGTCTCTGGGCTGAGAAAAGTCTAGAGTTGTCTCCAGTGATTAACTTCTGTCCTTCTTGTAGGGGGCAGGGGATGGGACACCTTTATAAGTTATATCCTTCTTTTAAGGCAAATAGAGGCCTGGCAGAGACTTTTTCTTCTATCTGCTTCTTCTTGCTTGCCTTCGGTTCAGAATAATACGTAAGCCAAAGAGCCGTGGTTTGGGGTGGCATATTCTGCGTCTTTGTTTTTCTGGAGTTTTACCGTTCCAGTTTTAGGGAGAGTTGAAGTCTTCCTCTTGGTAGCCATTATGACTTGCAATAACCAGATGCCACTCGAGGGAGTGGGCTTCTTCTAAAAGAAAAATGTTTTCCTAGAGTGCAGGATGAGTTTAGGAACCTCAAAGGCAGCCACATACTCAGCATGATTATAGGTTAGGTTTGCTGACCTGATATTCAAATCATCTTCTTTTCATGGGAGGAGTGTTTGGTTGGTTAAAGCATTTGCGACAGCATCTAACACAAACATTCCAGAGAACGTGTCAAAGAGATCTGGAAGTGGGAAACGGTCCTCTAAAGGCCGGAAATCAACTTCATCCAAATAAACAGCACCTAAGAGGGAAAGATGGTTCAGACGTGGGGCCCTATATGGATGACTAATCTTCTGTGACTTTTTTTTTTTTTTTAACACCAGTTCGAGGCTATGAGACAATAGCTGGATTTAGACATCATGTCCTTGCCCCCCGCCCCCCACCACCACCACCTGGGCACACACGAAGCATGATATTCAAAGCCTATGGCGCTGTGGCAGGATTATTAGAATTTCTCCATGTGCTAACTGTATCTTCACCCTTTCTCTCTCTCTCTCACTCCAAAAAGCATATCCATGCGCAAATGGATATGCAAAAGGCATTTTCCTTGAGGCAGGGTTCCTCAAAGAGTGGTTTCAGGTAGTTCATAGATAGGAATCAAATAACATTGACGCACATAGTCACTTAATCCTATTTAAATTCTCTTTCAATTCTTCAGATTACATCAAGGGAAAAAACTCAATTTGTTGCTAGTGTTTCTTTAAGCATCTCAGCTCTTACTATCTCCCTTTTGAACAGAGCAAAGACCAGCTCTGACTCAGAGTTCTCAGCTAGCAACAGTATCTAGCTAACACGTAACAACATTGTCTGGGAACTGTATTATTTTTAAGTTTATTTCCTATTTTGGCAAGTGATACTGGGTTTTCATTTATAGTACCGACAAAGCTTCTTTCATAAATAAATTTAAGTAAAAAAAAGAGTCCATTTAAAGGAAAAGATGTAAGTAAATAACAGCAATGTCTCATAATATATAATAGTACAAATATGCTACCATAATAATATGGTTAGAGAGAAAATTCTGATAGTATTTCTTGAAGGATCAAAGTTTCGGAAACATTGGAATAATCTTGAATTGCCCTAATTTTTCAAAAAAAATATTTTCAATTTTTAGTACTATTGATGATTATCAGTAACAAATTCTTTATGATATATTTTTATAAATGTTTAAGACTTCTAGTGAATGATTCTACTTCTGGTTCAGACCCGCTGGCCTATGTGAACTTATCACACAGAAAACCCACAGACGGTTGGACTATTTCTATTTTAATCTGTTGGAACACTTTTCACATCTGTGGTGCTTGTGCTCTTTTTAAAAGACAGTAGCAGCAAATGGCTCTAGAAGGCTCCTTCTCTGCCATGCTTTCTTTCTCTCTTGCACTGTAACCACGCTGTATCTAGATATGCGGATGACCAGTTAACTACACTTTTTCATAAGGCACAATTCCTGCCTTTGGAGTGTGAGCATGCTTCCTCCCTGTTCTCCATCTACTGCTTGTTGGCTGGCAATGGATTACGATAGAAACCCAATTTTAGGCATAGGTAGCCCGTCTAAGGAAATTGGGATAGAAAGATGATGGAAGCCTGGGTGTTTGAATGACCAAGTGGAGCAGAGCAGCTCACCCTACTCAATGGCCCACATTGGACCTCTTATGTGACAGAGAAATAAAATCCTTTCTATCATGTTTTAGGCCTCCCATTACGGCAGCTTACTTTTACCTTCATATAGTATTCCTCTACCACCCCAAACCACTTTCGATTAATATTAGATATAATTAGTTGGCATAATGAGAAAAGATGGGAAAGATGTGTCACCTTGTGCTTTTGTGAATGAATTATATTTGACTTCCATGCTGCCTCCATCCTGCTAAGACTCAGAGTGAGTCTGAGAGAAGACCGTCGTGAAGTGGGTAGTTAAACACATGCTATCACAAAGTAATAAATACCAAATTTGTTGTTTTACTCCTTATATAAATAAGAGGCTGACTCTGGGCAGATTAAAGGGAAACATGTATTAGGAGGATGTAAGAAACCTCATATAACCATGAGAAAACATGAAAGACCCAGGTATCATAAACCAGGTGGATTAGAGCCTGGGCAGAGGGTAGGGGGCTAGGTTTAGAGTAACTACTACCTTTTAGGACTTTTTCCAAGCATTGGAGAAAGCATTTATTCTTTATTCATGCCCTACTCAAGATTCAGAATCTTGGGAGAGAGAATCTATTTGACCAGTCCTAGTTCTTATGAGTATTCCCCCAAATAAGGGTGAGACACCTTCATTGTCAGGTCTGACATGCAACAGAGGATGGGTTGTTCTTCAAAGGGAATTTGAAGTTCTTTTCCTCAGCACTCAGTGGTGCCCTGGAACCAGCTTGTTTTGGCTCATGATAGCTGATGGTGAGTAACTCTTTCCAACCCCACGGTAAGTGACATCTTCCTTGGGGGCGTGCTTGTAAGCAGCCATGCTGGAAGTATTTACACCATGAAAGTGGGCAAATAATACAAATCAGACCTTTTTCTTTACAGAGCCAGTTGTTAAACATTTACTATGACATCACTGCCTATACTCCTTTTCCTCTTTCCTCCTAATGTTTTCTTACCTTTATTAATAGGCTGGCCTTGCATCAGACTCAGGAGAGATGGAAGTTTTCCACTGATTTAGGAAAAACATGTGATGAAATGAAAATTTTATTTCATTCATAAACATGCCTCCAAATCAACATAATGTATTACTTCATCTGAATATTAATTACATCCAGATAGAACATGAATCTAATTAAAATGACATTCAGGGGTGCTGCTTCAGCTTGTACAACTCTGAGAAAAGCATTTTGCTTTGGTTTGGGAACAAAACAGTCCTGTTTTTGGGCTCCTGGGTGGCTTAATCAGTTAAGGGTCTGCCTTAGGCTCAGGTCAAGATCCTGGGGTCTTGGGATCGAGTCCTATATCAGGCTCCCTGCTCAGTAGGAAGTCTCCTTCTCCTTCTCCCTCTCCCTCTCCCTCTCCCTCTCCTCCTACCCAATGCTCTTGTGTGCTCTCTCTCAAATAAATAAATAAATAAATAAATAAATAAATAAAACCTTAAAAAAAACCCAACCCTGCTTTAGTTTTTGACTAGTTCTCATCAGATATTCTTTGAACATTTTATACGTAGCAGGATAGCCTTACATATGCTTAGAACCCAATAGCCAATCAGTAAGTATACCATAAATGAGTGAATAACAAAATGATAAGCATTTGAGGGAATATATAGTATATTATACTTCTCTTGTGTTCTTTCAGAGACTTCAGTACAGCACTAAGAATATGATTTAATAAGTACATACTTGGTTTTTAACTTGAATTAGAGAATATTTCTCAGGTAGTTTAATGAACTGGCTAAATGAAACAGTTGGATATTGGGTTAACTGATTTAGATTTTCATTCCTTTTTTGGGGGACATGGTATTTATTTCCTTTAGTCAGTAAGTTTTTATTGAGCAACTGCTGTCTGGCTTTTTAATTATAATATTGAGGGTAGAGTACTTAAAGAATATAATCCTAAACAAAGACTTGAGGCTATGGTAATATTTTGTGAGTGTTTAATTTGGATTTCTAATTCCTAAACAGTTAGTTTTTTTTTTTTTTTTTGTATCCCTCAAATAGAAGAAAGTATTAGTAGTAGAAAGACAGAAATAGAAAAATTTCTGTCATGTGAACTGTTCAGGTCAAAGGTATCTTTCTAAATCCAGAACAATTGTGTCAGTGCCACTATTTGAATGTTGGGGAGACACATATGTATCACTTACAATGTCTCAATGCTGCTCTAAGCAGTTTACAAATTAACTCAATTAACAGGAATACCCTGATTTATAGCTATGAAAACCAAGGTGCAGAAAAGGTTAAGTAATCGATGCAAGATGACATAGATGGTGATGGAAGATCCAGATTTAAATCTAGGTAGTCTAGCTCCAGACACTAAGCTTTTGACCTCACCCTGATATGTCTCCCTGAGATGATGCTAGCATCTGTAACTATGGGGAAAATGCTGAGCAGAAGGAGGTGAGGTAGTGAGTCTTAGTCATACGGGAGCTCAACTAGGTGTGAAGAATGGTCAGAGACATCTTCAAAATACATGCATATGAATGGTTAGAGCAGAATTATTCATGTTCATCCACAATTAGAAAAATAGGCCAATGTCCAACAACAGTAAAATAGATCTCTCAGTCTCTCTCCCTCGCTCACTTGTTTGTGTGCACATTGGAGTATTACACATCAATGAAAATGAACAGACAATTGTTACCCACAGTCAAGTTGGAAAATATCACAAACATAATATTGAGCAAGAAACTGAGATAGAAATAGTTACATGATATATTATTCCATTTATATAAAGATAGAAATTTTTATATAAATGGCAAGACTAATCTAAGGAGGTAGACATCATAGCTATGGTTACCTTTAAGAAATAATTGGGAAGGGACATGAGGACATCTGATTTGTTAGAAATTTTCTATTTTTTGACCTAGTTGGTGAGTTGGTGTGCTCACTTAGTGATAACTCATTGAGCTCTCCAGTTCTGGCTTTTGCCTCTTTTGTAGGTGGGTTGTAGTTCAATAATAAGTAAAGAAATATTGAGGAGAGAAATAATAGGAAAAAAGGCAGAAACAGGGTTAGGCCGAGAAATAAGAGTTGAGAATTGAGAGCTAGAGTAGAGAAGAAAAATTATTTATATATGTTATATTTATGAAACCAATTGATCAATATTTTTTGAAATTTATTTTTTGTTTTATTTGTTTTTTGGGGCTATGTACTTTTATTTATTTATTGTTTTTCTCTTGATAAGTGTACTCTTTAGTCCATACCCTCTATTTCCCTTATCTTCCACACTCCTTCCTTCTAGTAAAACTCTTAGTTTGTTCTGTATAAAGAGTCTGTTTCTTGATATCTCTCTCTCTCTCTCTCTCTCTCTCTCTCTCTCAATCTCTTTTTCCTCCGGTCATTTGTTTTGTTTCTTAATTTCCACAAATGAGTGAAATTATATGCTTTCTTTCTCTGATTTATTTCACTTAGTATTATACTCTCTAATTCCCTTTATGTTGTTGCAAATGGCAAGATTACATTTTTGTGTGTGCATGTGTGTGGCTAAATAATATTTAATATATCTACATTACTTCTTCCTTATCCATTCATCTATCTATGCCTGGGCTGCTCTCATAGTTTGGTTATTGTAAATAATGCTACAATAAACATTGGGGAGGGGCATGTATCCCTTCGAATTAGTGTTTTTGTATTTTGGGATAAATACCCACTAGTGCAATTCTTGGATCATAGAGTAATTCTATGTTTAACTTTTTTGAGGACATTCCTATTCCTTTCCACAGTGGCTACATCAATTTGCATTCCCACCAACAGTGCAAGAGGGTTCCTTTACCTCTACATTATTCCCAACACCTGTTTCTTGTGTTTTGATTTTAGCCATTCTGACAGGTGTGAGGTGATATCTCATTGTAGTTTTGATTTGCATTTCCCTGATGATGAGTGATGTTGAGCATCCTTTCATGTGTCTGTTGGTCATCTGGATGTCTTCTTTGGAGAAATGTCTGCTCACGTCTTCTGCCCATTTTTAAATTGTATTATTTGTTATTTGATTAATTGATTTGTATCAGTTCTTTATATATTGTATATACTAACCCTTTATCAGGAATGTCATTTGCAAATATCTTCTCCCATTCTGTAGATTGTCTTTAAGTTTTGTTGACGTTTTTCTTTGTTGTGCAGAAACTTTTTATTTTGATATAGTCCCAACAGTTTATTTTTTGCTTTTATTTCCCTTGCCTCAGGAGACCCATCTAGAAAAACATTGCTATGGCTCATGTCAGAGAGATTACTGCCTTTACTCTCTTCAAGGATTTCTTATGGTTTTATGTCTCACATTTAGGTATTTAACCCATTTTTAGTTATTTGTGTATGTGGTAAAAGAAAGCAGTCCAGTTTCATTCTTTTGCACGTGGCTGTCCAATTTTCCCAATACCATTTGTTGAAGAGACTGTCTTTTCTTAATTGGATATTCATTTCTCCTTTGTAGAGGATAAACTGACTGTGTAATTGTGGGTTTATTTCTGGGTTTTCCATTCTAATCATTTGGTCTCTTTGTTTTTATGCCAGTACCATGCTGTTTTAATCACTACTGCTTTGTAATATAACTTGAAATCCAGAATTGTGATAACTTCAGTGTTGTTTTTCTTTTTCAAGATTGCTGTGGCTATTCAACGTTTTTTGTGGTTCAATACAAATTTTAGGATTGTTTATTCTATCCAATTTTGTGAAACATGATGCTGATAGTTTGATAGGGATGGCATTAAATCTGTAGATTGGAAGTATAGACTTTTTAACAGTATTTGTTTCTCCAATCCATGAGCATGGCATGTCTTTCTACTTCTTTAATCATTTCTTTAATCAGTGTTTTATATCAATTGATATAAATTGATCAATCTTGTTTGATTTAGCTATTGAGGATTGAAAAAATTTTCTGTAAAGGGCCAGATATCATTATTTTAGGCTTTGGGGACCACAATGTCTTTCACATATTCCCTCTCTCTCTCTCTTTTTTTCTTTAGCAACTCTTTAAAAATGTAAAAAACATTCTTAGCTTATTGGCTATAAAACAAAAAAGGCCACTTTGAGTGATTATGTTATGTCAATGTAGATTCATTAGTTGTAACAAGTGTATCATTCTGGTTATTAATGGGGGAGGCTATGCATACATGGGGCCCAGAGTGTATGGGTAATCTCTTTTCCTTCCCCTCAATTTTTCTGTGAACCTGAAACTGCTCTAAAAAATATATATATATAAAGTCTTAATTGGAAAGAAAAGAAAAGAAAGAAAAGAAAGGAAAAAGAAGAGAAAAGAAAACAAAGAAAAAGAAAGGAAAGGAAAGGAAAGGAAAGGAAAGGAAAGGAAAGGAAAGGAAAGGAAAGGAAAGGAAAGGAAAGGAAAGGAAAGGAATGGAAAAAGAAAGGAAAAAGACCATAGGCTAGATTTGACCCTGTGGCCATAGCTTGTTAAACCCCTTAGCTAATTCATGGTAAGGCTAAAATGATTACAATGCAGTTTTTGCCCTCCCTATTATGTGCATTTATTCATTCAACATATCTTTATTGAATATCTCTCTTGTGCTTTGAGTGGATGAGACAGTCACATAAACTTGTAAATTACAGTACCATGTGATAAGTACCCTAACTGAGGTACAATGTCAGTGCTTGAGAAGAAAAGAACATGTGATTTTCTTTGAGGTTAAATTCTAATTTATCTGGAAGTAGGTAGGGATGAACCAGCTAGAGAAAAAGGTGAAGGCATTCTGTGGAGGGGATGCATCATGACTAAATCCACATTGGCATAATATACACATAGATGTATGTGTTAAGTTTATTGTATTATATAACTGTGTGACTGGAACATCACATGTATAGGAGGCCAGAAGACAAGGATAGAGTGTTTCCCAAAGTTTTTCACATCTACCTTAGTTGTTTGGAACATTGGGTTAAACAGGTAAAGTCACTTTACCCAGGGATTCATGCTTCCCCTGCCCACACAAGATCGCCCTGAGACCTGAACACAGCACCCTGCTCATTTAGGTCCCATGGTACTCCAGTTGAGAATTTGTACAAGCAACAAGGAAAACGCTGAGCCAGCAGGTGGGAGTTTGGTCAGCGGGAGTTTTGGTGGCTTTGCATTGCCCAAGGCAGAGGCTCAACTTTTGCTTCTGTCATTTACTTGTTGGATGACCTAGGCAAGTTGTTTTGAAATCCCTTTTCTTCCATTTCCTCCTCTTTGTAAAATTCTGATAGTACCTGGAAGGGATCTTGTGATGCTTAACATTAATGTAATACTGTATGTATAGCTTTCGTTGCAGAGTCAGCACTCAAGAGATTATTTATTTCTTCCGCACATCCTTCCAATCTCCCTATATCCATACTAAAAAAGTCCCTTGACAAGAAAACTCATATGCTTGCCAGTCTCTAAACCCACTGCCTGGGGATAGTGGAAGGGCTTTTCTGACGTGGGGAGAAGGATAAATGAAGAGAAACCATAAAATAATGAGTAAATCTATTATTTTGGCTCTCTTACTTCAAATGGAGACTTTTCTTTGGAAAGAGAGAGGTCACCAACTCTTAGGACACTTAAGTATGAGTTGTAATATCTATGTTAGGAGACATCTTTCTTTACTTTCATCTCTCCCTTTTTTCTTTTCTTTTTTATAAGCCAAGGGTGCAGGGGCTGAGTGGGCTGTGCCCTGGAGGTGAACTGAGGACTCTGGTTAAACATGGCTTGGAGGAAACTCATCAGCTGACTTCAATAGAAACATCTGTGAGTTCATATTGGCCAAGTCCCTAGAGATTTCTTCACTGCTGAACATGCTACTTCCCAACTGTTCAAGATAGTGGCTCAGAGCTGTGCACATATTTTGAGATGCATTCTGCTGATTGGATTATTTTTAAAGCCTATTTCTTATCTAAAGTATTTCCTTTAATTGCTTCTTTTTGGCCTGATGCTAGGTCTCAGTGAGGTTGTTCCAAGTCTAGAATCACAAAATAATACTCTCCAAAATTGGAAGTAGCCACCCCATCACTTTCCAGATGAGGAAATTGACACCACTTCGATGAAGTTGCTCAAGTCACACAGATATCTCATTTCTTCTCCCTTTCCTTCTTTCTCCCTCTCTCCTCCCCTTCCTCTCTTCCTTATTTGCTGAACAATTCCCAGATGCCATGTACTGTTTTCACTGCTAATGTTACAAAAAGACATGTAACTGAGCTCCTCATCTAGAGCAGCAGCCGTGATATAAACCAACTATCATTGTAGACATGATAAGTGATTGCACAGAGAGACACAAAGGATTGGAAGAGAACTCACAAAAGGGTCAACTATATTTGACTTGGAGGGTCAAGGGAATTGACTTGAGTAGAGTCTCAAAGGTGTGTGGGTTGTAAGTAGGCTGTGAAGGCAGTGAGGTATGAGAACAGAGATGAGAAACGATCTTCCAGACAGAATGAAGGGTACAGGTAATAGCATTTGGTTAACACTGTATTTTCCTGAATTTATTTATTTGTGGAGAGAGAGAGAGAGAGAGAGAGAGAAAGAAATAGGTAAAGAGAGAACAGGAGGGAGGAAGAGAGACTTAGAGAGAGAGAATAAAAAATTCAACCCGAGCAGTAGCTGTTCCTGCTCTTTCAGTCCATGCCTGTTTGCTGGGCCTCTCTCCTTTCCCCAAGGGATTCATAACTGCATATGAGTTATGAGTCATAACTCATGGAATAAGAGGACCAACCTCACAGTCATCACAGGCATGTGGGAACATCTCACCAAACCAGGGAGAGCACCTATTGGTTTGACTGTACATGACTTTATATGCTGAGTGTAGAACTGAAACCCTTTAAGATATTTTTCCTTTTAAAAAGGCATTCCTACCACGTACTTTGTCATATGGGTTTTTGTTAAGGAGAACTAGTTTCCTGGATTGGCTTTAGGAAATACCATCCTTTCTACTGATTCAACAAAGATAAATTTTATGGCTGCCATGCACCATCTTCTCTGATCTCTTTTATTGGAGGTTCTGTGGTTGAAAGAGCTGTGAAGTCAATAAGCAAAGTTAACTAAGTGCACAACTTTTACTTTCCTGACTCCATCTGGGAACCCGGAGCCCTGTGATCCTGAGATACAGCCTCCCCATAGGTCATGCCCAGGGGCTTCCATTATCTCTAAGCAGCACACACTCCAGAACATCTTATTAATGATATTTAATTATGTTGAAATTAATGATGTTTTTCACCTGATCCTGGGCTGATTTTACAGCTCAGAGATAAGCTGGGGCAACTTTGGCTTTTCTGTCACTCCATCTCAGCAGTCAAGTGCCCTCTTTTATCTTTGTTCACTTTCTGCTGTTTCCAAGTGCCCATTTTCTCCAACCGCACTTCCTTCTCTGACTACCACCCCTCCCCTTTTCAGAAATAATTAGCTACTCCAAGCCACAGAAATGATCCGTTTCCACATGAAGTCTTCTGATGATGTGGACAATACGGTTTTTCTCAACAGAGTTTAATTTGCATAGATCCTGGCCGTATCTTCATTAGGTCTTAAAACACAGAGACTGTCAAATGAGCACTATCTGATAGCTCAAACAATACAATAGTTTTAGAAGACTCTAATCTCATCATTGTCAACTGGAGTGCTCTGGGTTTTGCTGAGGAAAATCTTTCACAGGAGTGGCGTGGAGCATTCAGTTCTCAGGTTCAGGAATTCTTTATCATTTCCCAATGAAAATAATGGGGATTGTAGATGGGATTTACCGAACTTGAACTGCATTGATGGTTTTTGCTTTGTTTGAGGAAAAACAGGTGTTTGGGGGAATTAAACATTTCTGTTGTGAACTGTAATATAATAGCATTTAGAATGAAATGTTTAAAAACTGAGTATAGGGCATAATGATGAAAGGGAATTGGATTTAGGAAATTCTTTCAGAGTTCAAAGTTTTATGCTATTTCAAGGATTCAAAGAGTGAATTAGAAATATACTCCTTTTAGATTTTTTTTGTCTTGGGAGAGGGTAAGAAATGCAGTCCTTGAAGGATGCTTCATTGTATTGACCACCTAACCACTGATTTATTAGGGCAGAAAACCAGAAGCATTACATCAAATAATTTCCCTATTTATTTCTTTCTCTACTTAAGCTCTTCCTTAACCTGCTCTCTGCACCGCCCCCCCAAACAAGTCAAACATAATACCAAAATAATAAAAATAATTAAAATATTGCATTGCATTTATTCATATAGGTTTCAACATATTGAGTAATTGAAAATTTCTCAGTTGTCTCTGCATCTGATCCTAGTCTTTTCCTCCATAGTCTTTTGGCTCAGTCATTGATTCGTTTGTTCATTGAACACCTTTTATAGCTATCTGCTAGATAACAGATATTATGATAGGCAGTAGAAAAACAATAGTGGGCCAAATATAGTCTCCATCCTTACAGATATTAGGATCTAGGAGAGGAGGCTGACATTCATCTATAAGTCATATCCATAAAAATATAAAATTATAATTGAGTGCTAAGAAGGTGTATCATGCCAGGAGAGTATATAGAGTGAGGTCTAACCCAACTCAGAAGACTAGGAAAGCCTTTTCTGTAGAAACTTCTATGGAGCTGAGATCTAAAGGAGCAACAGGTATTCATTGACCAAAAGAAGGTTGTAAGTTGAGTGTTTCCCAAATGGAACATACTACCCATGCATGGATCCCACAATGAAAGGGGAAATGGTGAAATAGTGTTACTCAACCTTATTCTCTTTTGACAAGATTTTGGGTGTCTTTGGCTATTTCTCCTTTCCTTTATGAGTGATGACACCCTTTGTACTTCATATTCCTAGGGGTGACATTTTTCTCCTTGAGAGCTTGATTTTTGAAGGAGAAGAGGAGAAGGCTAGGGCATCTTTTCTGATGTCAGCCCTTTTTCTTTCTCCTTTATTAGCCTTGTCAGTATTGATAAAGGAATATTAGTCTAACAAGATCCTGTCTGCATGTGAGCAATGAGAATGTGTGTGATGAGTGTAGTCATCCAGGTACGATTTTCTAGTTGGCAGCAAGCTCAATGGGAAGAGTCCTAGGGTTAGACTCAAAAAGACTGGACTTTGCAGGACAAGGCATTTAACTTCTCTGAGTCTTAGTTTTCCTCATCTCAAGGGTGGTTGTGAGGTCCAGATGATATAGCAATGCCAGAGAACATAATATGTAAGGAACCATTATATTGCAAGTACTTATTTAGAAGTTCTGGGAAAAATTCAGCACACTTAGCACACTTTTTCAAATGGAATCTCAGAATGAAAATTTTATCAGTGACCATATATATATATATATATATATATATATATATATATATAATATTTTATGTATGTTTTTAAATTGCATAATGATATGCTGTCTCCTCAAAATAAGACTTGGATAAAAGGACGGCTAGAGGGCCTTGTGTTTACTGGTAAAATGGATCTTTGGGACAGTTCTCACCAACTTGACTCTATGGAAATTCTTAGTTCAATTCAGTCCAGTTCGTGGACATAGCAGGTATATGCCAAAACAGATGTGGATTACTCTCTGAGGTGATTCAAATCTTCAAACTACTTCAACTGAAATATCAAGTAAGTGAAGTAAAGGGTCATCCATGCTTTACACAAACAATTGATCAGGATACGTTTCCTCTAGATCTGACACTGACAAGTTTTAAGATCTTCTGTGCCTCACTATTTCTATCACTAAGGGGACAAGAAAGGAGAGAACATCTAAGATTCATTCTGGCTCTAACATTCCATGCTAAAAATGTCTTTAATCACTATCAAGAGGCATTATAGTCCAACAGACTGAATTTTATCTCTCTCTCTCTTTTTAGAAGATAAAATACTTTAGTGTGCATATTACCTACAGAATGAAGAACAAATTTATAAGCATCTGCTGGAAATTTCAGGGGAGGGAGATCCTGAAAATTTTCCATTGAGCAAGGAAGGAGGAGTAGAAATTACCTCGACAGGACCCATTATTACTAATTTGAGATTTATGAGAGGTCATTGATAACAAATTTGTCTGCATAATGGAAGCTTTGTACCCTTCCACTGATGCCTCTCCCTTACCTCCCCCCCCCTCACCCCTTACCATTGGCAAACACCATTCCACTCTCAGTTTCTATGATCATCAGACTCGAATTTCTAAACTGGCTCTGCTATTCATCGTGTGACCTTGGGCAAGTTACCTAACTGCTTTATGCCTAGTCCTTTCATAAAACAAAAATAAAAATACTCAATTCACAGAGTTTCCATGAAGATAAATTGGCATGAAAAAATGAAATATTTTTGAGAATCTCATGTGCATATTAAATGCTAAATAAATGTTTATGTCCTTGCCTTTTGTTTTCTTTCCCACTTAAGTTTGTATGAGTATTTATGATCTTAAGAGATTTTGTAGTTTAACTGACCTCATTTGAGAACTTTTTGGGTGAAATGAAGAGCCATGGAATTCTGCACTACTCAAAACCAGTAACCACTTATGACATATAAAAAGCTTGAATTTCCTCAGCTGTCTGAGAGTGAAATAAATTTCCATTGCATTCAATGCTTCTACTTGCAATCATTAGGGATAAGTCTTATGACTCACAATATTGCTTTAGTTTGAAATATAAGGAATAAAAATGCTTAAGAAGATAAGGGGAAAATGAGGGTCGTCTGGATAGCTCACTTGGTTAAGCCACTGACTCATGATTTCCACTCAGGTCATGATCTCAGAGTCATAGAATTGAGCCCCACCTTGGGCTTCACGCTCAATAAGGAGTCTGCTTGGATTTGCCCTCCCTCTATTTCTACCCCTCACCCCACTCATAAGGGCTCTCTCTCTCTCTCTCTCTCTCTCTCTCTCAAATAAATGAATAAATCTTAAAAAAAAAAAGTAAGGGGAAAATGAGTATGAGATATTAAGTTTCCTATTCATTTTGGAAAAAACTTAATGTGCTTGTTTTTCAAAGAATTGCTTCTTCAGAGAGAAAGAAAAAAAATCTATTAAAGGGAAAAAAGTTTCTAAAGAAGTTGAGCAGTTCTTTTTATTTTCTTAAACAAATTCTTACTGCCAAGTATTGCCTCTTGAAAAACACGGTTAGCCAGCTATAAAGTTGTAATAGAAAATAGTAAAAGCAATGAAATGTACAATTAAGGATCACACACCCCAGATATCTTCTAGTTCATTAGTCATCCTCCTATCTCGGCGAAGGCGGTTTCTCCATCCCTGCTCTTTACTCCTTGGCTCAACTACAGTGGAACCGATGATAAGGTTCACTCTTTTTTATAGTGTTTCCTTGCACAAAGCAATGATCTCTTAAAGATGAAGTTTAATGCTCCCTCAGGAAATGCTGTCCATTTTAGACTTCTTTTCTGCTTGATAGCATTCTCTTTTTCTCAGTGAACATTGGAAGTTAGATCAGTAGTCATAGGGATTTTACTGGATTCACCAGCAGAGGGAGTTCAAACCAAGTTGTGGGAAATTTGGGGGGGAAGGGGTTGTTCTAGAATTTTTGATGGTGCTCTATACCATGGACTGAATTCAGAGAATGGAGGAAAGCGGTAGCCAAATATAGATACATGTATTCATTGATTCTTTCAATGAATATTGAGCTAATGTAGATGCTGACATGCAAAAAAAAAAAAAAAAAAAAAGAATAAGAGAGAATCTGTTCTTCCCTCAAGAGTTTATAGTATGGTGAAAAAAAAAAAAAAAGCCTAAGTTAAAAAAAAAAAATCAGCTCTAATGCCCCGTTGCTGGTATAATTATAGGATGTGAACAAGATGCGGGAACTGCTAATCTATACCGATTGGCGGTGGAGGGTGGTCATGTGTTCGGTGTTGGAGAGTGATGTGAAGTCACCCTTCTATCCACAGGATTCTGGTGAGCCAGAAAGGTGGGGCTATAGATTCCATAAGCCTGGGAATGGGGTATTTAGCAAAGGTCCTAGAGACCTCAGGGGCTTCTAATTTTTTCTGCCATCAAATAGCTGTGACCTTAACCACTCACATAATTATGGAGAGCTTTCATTTATTCAGCTATAAATGAAGTGGGGTTGGTGGCTAAGTACTTCTGTTTTTAAAAGATTTATTTATTGGAGAGAGAGGGAGAGAGAGAGAGAGAGAGGAAGGGAGAGGGGTGGAGGGAGAGTCTTTTAAGCAGACTCCATGCTGAGCAGGAGTCTGATCCAAGGGTTGATTCAAGACCCTAAGATCAGGATCCGAGCTGAAACCAAAAGTCAGTTGCTTAATTAACTTGTGCTACCCACGTGCCCCAGTAGTTAAGTACTTTAACTTCCCTTCTGTGAGGGATGCATAGAGGATGGCAACAAGAGATGGGGATAGAGGACAGGGGACCCTGGCCTGTTGTAACTTACCTGGGGGCAGTCACCTCCTTGCCTTTTGGTTTCCTACCCATCTCATTATCTGGCACTGTGGTGTTCTCAAACCAAAATCTCCTCAAATTGCTCTTCTACATTGATGGCTTAAGCTGTTAGGATTGTTCTTCTTAATGCACCACTCAAACCCAATATTCACAGTATTATCACATCCATTTTCGTTTAAGGGACTGCCCTCTGTGTTTTTACAGGCACCTATATTACCTCCAGGATAAGAAGTGTAACTGTGTATTGTAATGGGTTAGTTGTCCTGCCAACTTTTTGAAGAGAGGAGGAAGTCTTAGTAATCTCTATTTCCAGCACTCAGCACAGAGCTTGGAATGTAGTAAATGCTTAATGAACATTTGCTGGTTGAATGCATGAATGAATGAATCAATGAGCGAATGAATTCACATTTTGCTGAAAGTCTGATGGTTATAGACAGTCTCCAATTTCACCCAGGTTATAATAATATTGAGCACATAGTTAAGCTGCAGGCATAGCTGTGATCTTTACTTCAAGCACAAATAGCCTTCATTTTGTAGAATTTTGTGGAAAAGTGTAGTCTCATAAAGATCTCCTGAGATTGATTTGTCCCTTAAATCTGTATCTGTGTCAAAATGCCACAAATGAAGTTCAGCAGAGAATGCAGTAACGTTATTCAGTGTGGGTAACAAGAAAGTATTAAAGCAAGTCTTTCAGGATGACTAGGAAATGTGAGGTCTAATGACCTTCCTTGTAAGGCTGGATGAATTGACTCTTAGGTGGAGAGGCAGGTCATACCTCTTTCAGTAGGATCCTTTTCCCTCCTTGCCTGTTTTGAATAATTTTCCCTGCCTTTTCTCCACTTCTAATCCTTTCTAACTTGTACCATATTCTAAGACTTGGGGCGTATAGTCATTGACTTATAGCAACATTTACTCGGTTGTGTTTACACGCACAACTTTAACATTAGCGATGATAATATAACTGATATAGTTGAGTGCTAGGCTAAGTGCTTTCACTTATGTTATCATATGGAAGTTCTATATTCTTGTAAAGAAAATATTGTCCCTATTTTTTTTAAAGATTAGAAAGTTAGAAGGTAAAAAAAAAACAGAGTCAGAGTTAGAACTCACACCAAAGTCTAGCTTCGATATCTGAATTTTCAATTATTTCGTGTCATCTCACAATATTAAAGTCTTGATAAATGGAATAGATTAGTCTTAGAATCAGAAAATCCAGTGAAATAAAGAGACAATTATAAATGGTCAGTACACAGAAACATGATTTAGTTGCCTGCATTTGTGGCTTCTGAAAATTCTGTGAGGTGCTATGATAAATCTCCAGATATTAAATTTTCCCACAAAAAAATTAGCGATTGAAGGAATTTTGGAATTCACGTATTCAGATAATTTTTACTGAGCATCTACTGTGTGCTAGCTTTTTGAGCTTAGGGCACAAGAGAACAGAACAAAATCACTGCTTATCAAATTAATTATATAATTAATGAACAACGTGGACAAAATCCATATTCTCATGGAACTCTTATTACCATTATTGTCTCAATTTACAATTCAGGTGGAAGCAAATTATCCCAAATTATGTAGATAATTGCCTCTATACCATTTCACTACTCCTCTGTACTTGACCAGTCTTAAACACCCACTGGAACTTCATATAAACATTTCTTTGAAAAATAACTAAATTTGGAGACTGGAAGGTAAAGCAAAGTATCTCAAATTATTTTTTGGGTCCCAGTTCTGTTTCTCAGTGGACGATATTGAAGTGATAAAATTTCTGCTTTGGTAAAATGGTAATAATCCTTTATGCTCCAATATTATATGAGAATTAGGGGACTATTGACAATAATTATGCCCCGAATGTTTGTGCATGATTTAATGAACCAAATATTTGCTTCATTAGTTCACCCATATTCCACAGGTGTGAACAACGTCCTCAAAGATCATCAATCTGTGGGAGCTGAGCCCCTGTGGAAATGGCAGATCAGTAGCTCACAAGACATGCCATGTTATTTATTGAGGAAACAGCTTTTTTTCAGAGGGAAAATTGGCCTTCTAGATATCCTGCATTCATCCGCTAATTGTTTCTTCTCCTTTCCATACCTCTAGGTGCCGGTAGGTAAGTTAGTCTAAGGAGAGTGTAACTTTTTGTAGTACAACTTGAAATCTGGCATTGTGATGCCCCCAGCTCTGGTTTTCTTTTTCAATATTCCCCTGGCTATTCAGGGTCTTTTCTGATTCCACACAAATCTTAAGATTATTTGTTCCAACTTGCTGAAGAATGTTCATGGTATTTTGATAGGGATTGCAGTGAATGTGTAAATTGCTCTGGGTAGAGTGCAACTTTTTTTTTTTTTAAGATTTTATTTATTTATTCATGAGAGACACAGAGAGAAAGCGAGAGGCAGAGACACAGGCAGAGGGAGAAGCAGGCTCCCTGCAGGGAGCCTGACATGGGACTCGATCCTGGGTCTCCAGGATCATGCCTTGAAGGTGGCACTAAACCGCTGAGCCACCTGTGCTGCCCAGAGTGCAACTTTTTATCTAAGAATGGCCACCCCTTATCAAGCAGCATCACTTGGTGGACAAGATACTTGCA
This sequence comes from Canis aureus, assembly GCF_053574225.1. Classification (NCBI taxonomy): domain Eukaryota; kingdom Metazoa; phylum Chordata; class Mammalia; order Carnivora; family Canidae; genus Canis; species Canis aureus. The sequence goes on along the minus strand of NC_135612.1, from coordinate 87,870,432 downwards.
TAGCTCCATTTATTGATAATGACAGCATATTGTAGGTATGTGGCCCATTACCTGCAATCCCAGGGATGCTTGGAATTTAAAATTTGTGGCTTTGATTTTTGGAGTGATCTCGGCCATCCATGGAAGGTAGTATTAGCTTAATTTTGTTCATATGTGAATTCATTGTCATTGAAGGCAAATATGTAGGATAATTGAAACACACATGGCAGGTGATTTAGTTTCTCTGAACACATATCAACAGAGGACCTCACAAAAATTCATATCCTGACTCCCTAGGTCCAGGGAGGGGCATGAGGTTCTGCATTTTTTGGGGGGTGCCAAGGAAACTGGCTTTTAGGACACATTTTAAATGGTGAGGTTGCCTAGTGAGTCTGATGGACAATCCATGAATCACAGCTCAAGGCAGCTTTGTTTTCCCTTTATTGTTGCACGCCCAGTAATTTTAACTAAGGCTTTAAAGAAACAAATTGCAGATTTATAGTTGTAATTGAATGCATTTTAGGAAGAGAATATATGCTACAGTGATGTTCACATATGGGATTAAGAAGCTGTCTCTTGAGATATAACCCTTATCGATGTCAGCGGTTCATTGTGTACATGTGGGGAGCTGCTTTACATACATTATCTTATTTGGGCCTTGTCACCTCTGTGAGGCAGACTAGATCAATATTTTGCTAATACACTTTTATGGATAATACAAGTGAGTAACACAGCAGCAAGTGACACCCCCAAGATACATGGAGTATTGTGACAAAGCGGGGTTTCTCAACCTAGGAATCCCCATTCTTAGTCTGGTGTCGGATCCATCTAACAAAATGGTTTTCATTTTATCCTTCTAAAACCCTAGGGATTCACTGCCTTGCTTCAATGTATGTTCAAACTAAAATTATCACATATGTTTATAATATATTTGCCTGTGATCAATGTCGTCACCATTATCACCCATAACAAGCATTGCCAGTGATTCCGATGAGCACTTATTATGTTTAAAGAATATTTTGTGTGTACAAACTGGATATACAAAGGAATATGGGAAGCAAAGCCCCATACAAATGATTTTAATAACAACCTAACAGAGGAGATGTGAAATATCAAATTACAAAAATTAAATTAAATGAGCTAATGCAGTTTTGTTAGATGCTTAGTATTTAATGAACATTTAAATAATATTACTATCAAACAAGTGTCTTAATAATAAATGTGATAGAATATTGAAGTGTTTAGTGGTCAAGGAAAGCTCAATATAAAAGGCAAGATTTTTAGTGGTTCTTGGAAAGGAGTAAATTCACAGTGGTCAAAAGTCAGGGTCTGGAGCCTGGTTGCTTGGATTTGTATTACAGCCCAACCACTCGCATGCTGTGCGAATTTGGTTAAATAACTTGTGTCAGTTACCCTGAGAAGTAACTCGGAGCTTAGTTTCCTCATCAGTAAACTGTCAAGAAAATAATAGGTTCTATCTGGAAGGACATGCAGAGAATTAAGGAAGACATGCAAAATACTGAGTATGTTGCCTTGTATGGGTAAATGCTCTGTAGTCAGAGCTGATTTTAGTCAGCATTTACTTTTAAAGATAAGGCTACTGAGTCACAGAGAGATTGAGTGACTTTTCTTATTTTGGGAATTGTGAAAACCCTGATTAAAACTCAGACATCCAGCCCCAAACTTGTGTGCTTTACTAAACTACACCAACTGTACAAATGTCAGTTCTACTACTACTATGATGACTGCTACTACTACAACTGTGACTACGGCATCTATGATAATTATGACAACTAGTATTGTTACAACTATGAATGCTACTGTGACTACTAATACTACCATGACAAAAACATACAACTATGACTACTACCACTACTATGATTACTCTGCAACGAGTACTAGTGCTACTACAACTATAACTGCTGCTATTACTACTGTGATGATAGTGATGACAACTACTACTACTACTACAACTACTGTAACTATGACTATGATGGATGCTATGATTACTACTACTACAATTACTATGACTACTCTGCTATGCCTAGTATTGCTACTACATCTATGACTGTGCCTGCTACTACTACTACCACAACTACTACTATTTTTGTTGTTATTGTTGTTGTCATCCCTATCAAATGCCATTAGAAATTTAGGAAAGCCGACGAAAGAAATATGGAGAGGGGTGATCCTAGTGTGATGACAGCCAGAAAGGTAGAGATCCGTTTGGCCTGAGACAGAGGCCTGATTGAGGTGGCGGCCTGTGGGGAGAGGCAGTAGGAAACTAGGCTGGCAAGAGAGGTTGACATCTGGCCACAGAATATCTCTAGCATCACGCTATTAAGACAGGGCTTTGTTCTAAGGAAAATAGTGGATTTTGAATCTTTTGGGTAAGAGAATAACTGAGTTGCATCAATGTTTCAAATAAATTAAAGTGGATGGGTGGGGGTGGAAGCAAGGAGGCCAGTTAGACATCTAAGAGGTTGCTGGTGCATTCATCCATTTGTTCATCCATTGGCAAATTACTATCTACGTGTCCCGCCCAACCCCATGGCACATTGGGTGTAATAACTAAAACAGCCTGCGTTGTGTTCACAGACCCACAAACACATACTCTGTTCACTAAGAGACGTACACATAAAATGTGGCTATAAAGTAATGAGGCTAATTGCACAAAGCTCTCATGGAATCTATCTTATCACTTGATAGCCTTGGCTCGTATAAGAAATCTATCATAAACTAAAACCCGAGGAATCAATCACACTCTTTAGAAGTTCTTCTAAAGACTCACTTACTGGGTATGTGATGGAAGGAACTTTTATGGTAGGGAAATTCCTATCAGTCACAGCTTTTATAACTGCCTATTGATGATATACACAACTCCATAATGGCAGTGCTAAAATTGGCTTTTACTTCCTTAAACCATCATTGTATTGAACCATGTAACCAGAAAATCACAATGTGGTGATCTTTCTCTACACTAATCCTTCCATGAGTGCTTAATGACTTGTCTGTTCATCTTGGAGATAATAAACCTTGCATTGAAGCAATAGCTGTCTTGGTGACTTTGCATAAATCATTATTTGTAAAAGTGAAGGAAAACCTATAGATAAGAGCCAAGGACTGAGATTGCTCAACTTTCAAGAATTAGCTCTGATAATTGCTGCGACTGCATTAGGAATGCACTGAGCAAGTACATGCAGACCAAAAAGTAAATATTATCTCTCAAAGTGATCAATATAATAACTTCTGGCATAGGAAGAACAATTATTAAATATTCTAGCAAAGTTTGTCTGAGCAAAACAACATTGTAATGAAGGCTGATAGGGCAGAAAATGGGAAGCAGGCAAAGAACCATGGAAACATGGAGAGACTACTAATCCACAGCTAAAAATCCAGCGACATGTAAGAAAGTATAGGTGGAAAATAGAAATGTTATTAGTATGGAACAACCTACAATTTTAAGACTATTTATTTCAAATAATTTGAAGAAAATAGTTTCAATTAAGATAATTTTATCAAGGCAGGAGACCCATTGGTTTCTCAAATGAGATTTGTACTCTCCTGTTTTTCAGGTTCTTCCTTCACACCTTGAGTCTCTGCTAAGTCACTCCATTTCTCAGCATTCTACCAAGCTAAGAGAACACAAACATTTTCTTGAAGCAAATGTGGATAGATATTTTCCCCCAAACACAGATTCACAAGAAAACAAGGAAAAGAGAAAAAGAAGAGAGAATAGGACATAACATTATACTGAAATGAGTTGCCTGATTTCCATTACATTTACCCCAAGTTCTTTTAGTCTCTTGTCTCAAGGGCTGATATTGTTCAAAAAGCAACATGCCGACAGGCAGGTAGCTTAGCCAGCAGAAAATACCCTGGAATTAATCAAAAGTCAGCAAGAAATAGAAGAGTAGCCCCAGAAACAGAAGAGTAAACAATACACTGAAAGTTTGAGGCTGATACAATATCATGCTGATGGGTTAGCAAATGTGTCGGAGTCTGCGCAGGGAGACCATCTCCCACTCACCACCCTACATTTCAGCATTTCATGGTTTCTCCTCTTTACTCTCTTTTCTGCTTTGTTGTTCTTGCCTACCCCCTTATACTCTTCCCTCTTTTCCCCCTCCCTCCTTTCTTTCCTTTCTCCCTTCTTCCTTCCTATCCTCTCTTCCTTTCTTCCTAACTTCCTTCATCTTTCTTTTCATTCCTCCTGCTTGGATTATTGCAATGACCTTCTTATTGGTTTCACTGATTCTACCTTTACCCCTTCAGTTTGTGCTCATAGCCAGAGAGATCCATGTCTTTTTAGGACATAGGTCAGCTCACATCTGCCTCTGTAAAGCATCCTGCCTTGGTTTTGCCTTTCTTTCAAGTCAAATGAAAGCCCATAGAGAGGCTATGAGGTCCTCCATGATCCAGCCCTCCTTTCAGTTGTTGAGATCACCTCTTCCTTCTCCCCTCCACATGAGTCAGCCCCACTCCCAACATGGTGGTTTTGATTGGCTTCCTCCCCAATATCTGAATGGTCGACTCTCTGCATAAACCTTACCTACTCAGTTACCACTGACCACCCTGTTTAAAGCTGAAATCAAGCTTCCTTCCCTCCCTCAACTCTGGCACATTGTTGATTTCATTTACCCTATTCTTTCTAACATATTATACAACTCACTTATTTATCACGTTTATTGTTTATTATTTTTCATCTTTCACTGGAATGTAAACTCCATTAGAAAGGGATCTTTGCCTGTTCAGTGATTTATTCCCTAGCCTAGAAAAGTGCCTAAGAAAAGTAGGCTCAACAAATAAACATATTTGTTGAATAAATGAAAGTAACCTGTATTCAAGGAGAGAGACAATGTAATGTAAACACAATTCAGCTGTTAAGTGTACTGATGGAGGTCTGTAGTTATTTAAAAGCAATAAGTTTCCCCTCCCTGTTAGCATGGGGGTAGAGACAAATTTGAGAGAATGTTCAGAGAAATGGTAACATCAATGTAGGATTTGGAAACATGATTAGAAGCTCACCAGGTAGGGGTACCTCGGTGGGCCAGTTGGTTAACCATCTGACTCTTGATTTCAGCTCAGGTCACGAGTTCAAGCCCTATGTTGAGCTCCACACTGAGCATGGGCCTACTAAAATAAAATCATAACATAACATAACATAAAATAAAAAATAAAATATGAAGTTCACCACGTAGAATATTAAGGGGAAATGTCAAAGGTGTGTGTTGGGGCGGGGGGGCATTCCATATAGAAAGAACAGCAAATGTCAAGGTACTGATGTACTGAGAGAACAAACCAATTTGTGTAGATACTGGGAAGGAGGCTATGCCTCAGTATGTTATTGGGAACCTATACAGTAGAGGTTTAAAATGAGGTTGTATAGGTGGAGCAATAGAGAGGGGCCAGGTAATATGGATCTTATCTGCAAAGCAAAAGAGGTCAAATTTATCCTGAAGACAATAGAAACACATTGAAGGACTTTAAGCAAAGAAGAAATTATCATATTTGAATTTTTTAATGTAACGATAGCACAGGCTGGATGAGAGAAGGATGCCTCTAGAGGCTAAGAAGCCATTTGCAGAATAGTGGCTTTATTTAAGGCAATGGAATACAGAGAGCTGAAAAGCCACGTCTATGAAACATTTGAAAGGAGGACCTTGAGTGATTCAGTGACTGATAGCATATGAGGTAAAAAGAGCAAGGCTAAGTCTAAGATAATTCTGACATGTTTTGTATGAGTGACCAGTTGGATTGTGATGCTATTAGCTGTAAGTGGAAAATTAAGAGATGAGCATGCTTGGGAAAATAATGTTTTCTAAAGAAATGTTGAGTTTTTGGTGCTAGAGAACTCCCAAGAGGAGTGATGTGGTAATTAAAAATAAGTAAATTAAGTGGGTGGAACTTAAGATAGAAGTCTACGGAGGAAAGTGATAGAGATTTGGTCAGTGATAGTTAATGGTAGTTAAATCACGATAATTAGTCTCATAGTCCTGCCAGAATTTGCAGAGTAATAAGAGAGCTAAGGTTCACGCTCTGGGAAAAGTTACTATTTAATTGTCAGACAGAGAAAATACTATACTACCCTGTGAATGGGATATTGCACAAGTGGTCAAAGATTCAGGAAGATAAGGAAGGGGTAGTGGTGGGAAGGCAAAAAAGGAAGGAATGGCCACCATGACGAGGCACTGTAGAGAGGCTATTGAAGATAAGAAATGGAGAGCTCAGGGATTTCCCCAAATTATTAAGAAAAATTTTCAGAGGATCTTTGGAAATGGAAACCAAACTACAGTGTACTGGCAGGTCTAAGGGATATTATGGATAGATTATAATTACAGATGATCCTTCAAGAAACAAACAAAAGGAAGCATAGGAAGAAGGCAGGGGTTAAATTTGGCCAAAAGGTGAAAAAAAGGTAGTTTCTCAAACAAAAATTATTCATTGGGCTGATAAATTTAGTGTTGGGGCAGAGTTTGAAAATATAGGAGAGAGAAAGAACAGGCTGTTCCTGGCCTTGCGGTAAGGGTCCCATTCTGCATGGCAAATGATAGGAGTTGGGATGGAGATCATTGGTAGAGGCTTTAGCCCCAGAGAGGAGAAAGACTACTTGTTATTTGGAGTTGAAAGAAAAAGAAAGTGATATTTACAAATAGATAGGTGGGAAACATTAAGGTTCTAAGGAATAAATTTATAACTCCCTTCCTCCTTGTCCCCTGAATTTGGAACCAAATGGGGTAACACAATGAAGCTGAGAGATAAAAATCAACATGGAGGTTTCATAAATGATAGGTCAACTAAAGACTGTAGCAATGAAATAGAGGCACATAGACTTGCTGATACTCTAGCCCTGAATTAGACATATAGACTAGACCGCCGGACATCTCTTAACTTCCCCACACGGAATGACCCCTTACTGCTAAGCCAAGAGCAGCAGAGTAGATGCCAGTGTGCACTCTTTGCAGACATATCGGGAGAGAAAGGGGTTTAAGTGAGCATGTCCAGGCATTCTCCTCTACTAGCAATCAATTAATTCTGGAAACATGAATCCAGTGATACAGCATACAGTCCCCCATCTCCAAAAATTGGTGAGATTGAGGGAATTTCCATTTCTCTTTATTATTTGAAGTGGAAAATGAGGTCTGTGTTTGAGGGAGGTGGAAAAAGGAACAGGAGGGTGGGGGAAAGCATAATGAATATTGTAATGCCCACTGTGAAGAATTGAAGAATGATTGAGGGACAAATGGAAGAGCTGTTGAGGGAAATTGCCCACCTGAGGACAGAGAAGATATATTTGCAGTGACCCTCTCTAGAAGGAGAAGATAAAGGTTTTAATTGATTTTCCATTGAGGTTTTTCACAGGATTTGAATTGTTAGCAAATATTGAAATATTTATCATGAAATAATACACCATAAGGTCTAGACTTGTGTTTCATTCCTCTCCTGCTGCATTGCAAAGTATCCCTAAACTTAATGGCTTAAAATAATAGCTTATTGTTTTTCATGGCTGAGAAATCAGGCAAGGCTCAGCTGGCTAGTTCTTCTGCTCAAACGTCATCACTTAGGTCACTCATTTGGCTGCATGCAACTGGATCTAGATGAGACTGGAAGGTCTGAGGTTAGTTCATGCACCTGTCTGACACCTCCCTGTGGTCTTTCTCTGTCTCCCCTTCTGTCCCTGCCTCTTTTTTCTTCCCTCCTCTCTCTCTTTCTCTCCTCCCCATTGCATTTCATAATTTAATAGTCTAGCTAGCTTCTTTATAGCATGGAGACTGGCTTCCCTAGAGAGTATAGAAGTGGAAGCTGCCAGGGCTCTTCAAAGTAAGGCCTAAAATTGGCACAATGTCATTTCTGCATATTCCATTAATTACAAGGCCAGCCAAGATTCAAAGAGAATGATTGGAATAGACTCCCCCTCCTTATAAGAGGACCAGCTGCATATACAGGAAAAAGGATAATTGATGATGGCTTTCTTTGGGGACTATCCACTACAAAAGGGTGAGAGGAGAAGAAAAGAAATGCATGCTGGTTCCAGATATGCAGAAAGAAAGCCCAGGATTTCACTTGCCCATAGAAGAGGCTAATGGCTGGAGTTTATTTTATGGGTGAAGGTCTATTACCCATAGAGGGAAATATAGTATTTCTGCTAGAAAACAGAATATACTTCACAGTGCCGTGGCATTTCTAGCAAAAGTTTGAGGGCTTGGGGAAAAAAAAAAAAAAAAAAACTAATGTAGTTGAAATTTCATTTTGATGTTCAGACTCTGCTCACTCTGAGGAATAAAAGTAGTTTGGACATGAAAGTGTCACACTAAATTAGGCTCTACTTGGCCTTTTGGGAGATGGTAAAATTAGGATTGCCATGAAAACACGTAAGAATTTGACTCTCATAGGTCAGGCTGCTGTTCAGGAAATATGTGAGGTTGGCACAGTAGATATAGGATACCCTCTTCCTTTGGGGGCTTCATCCCCTTCACAGCAACACTTAGTTCCCATTTGAACCCAGGGTATTCATTATCTAGGGCTTGTCACCCATGGTCTTATATCCTTTCAGAAATTCCTGGCTCCTCTTGGATTTTCTTCCCAGAGTTTGCTCTTTCTTCCATTTTGACTCTCCCTGAAGTTTCTCTGCCTGTCCATTAGGGGTTCAGGTTTTAGAGTGGACATGTGTCTCCATTTCCATCTCCATTCTTACTCACAAGAATGAATTTTTTTTCCTACCTTTTGACCTCAGAACAGCTAAATTTCTAACTTTAAGTTCCCACACTTTTGGCTTATGGAAAATTAAACTACATCTTTTGGGGCTTCCCTTCACTGCTTCCCTGAGGTTGTGCTAAAGTGTTGGGCTCATTATAAAGTACCAATGTGCAGGTTCTGTGGAGAAGTGTATGGTCCTAACCTCTGTGGTCCACAGTGCATGGAAGAAATATTTGGTAAGATTGTGAGCCTGAGTCCTAGCACCTAGCCTCCCTGGTACACAATATGGTCTTCCATGGAATTTTTACTCCTTCCTCTTGTGTTATAAGGAAGTAGTGTGCAGATTCTTCAGCATCCAGAGCCATGTGACTTATTTTTCCCCTCTACCGACTGTCTCTCAGCCAGGGAAATCTCTTTTAGTTGTTGGGTATCCCTCTTACTTCAAGTCCTGCCATTCTTAATGAGCTTAGGCTTTTGACTATAAAAGCTAGACAGTCTCGTCACAAATCTTTCTTGGTTGAAGCCTATTGCCTGCTTGAATGGGGCAAAGGACATGGGAAAGACAGAGAGAAAACATAAATTAATAATGCAAGAGTCTTCCTGCCACATTTTCCCATCACTCCCAATCAAAGGTGATTTGTCCATGTGTCTCTACCTCCCAAAGGAGCCACTAGCTAGTCAGTTAAACAGTTCTATCTAAGTGACTATGATCATTCAAAAGAGTAAGAGAGGCCCTTTGAGCTCCTACAATCCTCATCCCTGGCGTATGTGTCTATTTCAATAGTGGCCTTCTGGAGGAAATGCCTAATTTTGTTAGTCATTCAAAGAAATGACTTCAATGACATGCATTTCAATCTAGGTGGAATTAGAAAGGACGAGGCAGATGAGGGTGGACAGGGCAGTGTAGGATTTTCTAATTATAGTACTTAAGTATTATATTATTCAGCCCATTGTAGAATGGGGTTTGTTGATGTGCCCACATTGATGCAAATTACAAAAATGCAGACATTTGAATATCACTTTGCAATATCTGAGGCACTGTTTTATCAACAGTTTCCTTTGAACTTTGATTCTAAAATCATAGAATGTTCCCATCAAAAGGAACTTAATTACCTTCTCTTCCATCCAGAGTGGCAATCCCATTCTAAAAAGCAAGGGACGTGTGCAGTTACATGCTCTGGAATCATCGAGGTGACAGGGAGCTCACCACTTCATAACGCCCAGAATTTAAATGAATGGCTCTCATTGTTCAGAAGAGTTTTGTTTTGTTTTAATTTTGTATTCATTTGAGACACAGAGAGAGGCAGAGACATAGGTACAGGGAGAAGCAGGCTGCCTGCGGGGAGCCTGATATGGGACTCGATTCCAGGACCCTGGGATCATGACCTGAGCCAAAGGGAGACACTTAACTACTAAGCTACCCAGGGGCCCCGAAAGTTTTGTTTTTAACAGAGTTGATAGCTATCCCATCCTTAAATTCCATTAATTGGCTTGATTGTGGAGCTTAAAGAAAACGAGAATCAGCCATTAAGTTTAGACACACACACACACACACACACACACATTCATCAATATCACAACTTAGCCAACCGACCGGATGTGATCTGGGGCAAGTGATATGACCTCTCCAAGCATCCATCGGCTCATCTGTAAAATGCTGATCATCTACTGACCACAAAGGATTGCATTGAGTATTACTAAAAATAGTGACCCATAAGCCTTATAGCTAGATCATAGGTCACTTAATCCTCACCCAGTCGAGGCAACTTTCTGAGAAACATTACCTATTGCTTCCTGTTGTGATACACTGGTTTTCTATTCAGACTTGAAGCCGCTGCTTTTGCTGTGTGTCTGTTTTATGCAGCCTTCCTTCATGTGCTGCTGCCAACCACGACAAAACCATGGAACCAGGTAATCTCCTGCTCTACAACTGAGGTTCGATCAAGAGTCAATATGCTCTGAGGGAGAGCTTAGGCCAAGTTGGTATCTAACTCATGTCTGAGTTTTGCAGACAATGGTTTCCTGGCCTGCTGGGGTCTTTTCCCTTTATTTTTAAGTTCTGTTAAGTTCTAGATCTTATTAAATGCTGGATATTTTCCTCTACAACCTGTTCCTCCTCCCATGCATCACATCGCCATGCATGGAAGACCACACATGCAGAGCAGCCCCATCTTCCCAGTTATTTGTACCAGAACAGGGAGTCATATTCGCCTTCATCCTTGGCCCACATTCAATCAATCACTAGTTTATGTCAATTCTACCTCTCAAATATTTCTCAAATTTTCCCCCTTTTCTCCATTGCCTCTGCCACCCTGGTCCAGACTTTGAGCATGCTTCCCTGTAACTATTGCAAGACCTTCCCAAATCAGTGACTTTAAGTCAACTAAAGAACATATAAAATTGAATTATAACCCAACTTCTATATAAGGAAACTGAGGTCTATGGAATATATTTAGAAATGTCTCTATCCCACTGTTTATTATTATTATTATTATTATTATTATTATTATTATTATTATTATTATGTTTCCAGTTCCCTGAAAAATCCAGTTATTTCTTAACTGTTCTGAGCCAAAAAGAAAACTAATGTAGTGTATTTATTCGAGATTGATTTCTGCAAAAGATTGTTCCCATATGTAGATTGTGCTTGTGACTCATGGAGTCTCTCTTTTTGTTCTGGCTGCTTTGAAAAGCCAAGCAAAAGTTCCTTCAAGCCCAGCAGTTAATTGTCACAATGATGCCTGTTTGATGACTCCATATTTATTTTAAGAGGAACTGCATCCCGTTGGGCCTGCCAGGATGAGTTAGCTGCGAAGCGCATTCCTAAATAGCTAAATGATTCAGCGCAGGATCCCCTATATGAAATAGACTTTGTAATGTGGCTGCATGTTTCTCTGTTGGAAAGTCTATCTATTTCGGTTCTGTGCTTTATTTTATAATTCAATATTGCATATGAATAGGTAATGGAGGGAAGCTTTCCTGCCTCACAAAACCCATGTTACAACCAATATGTCGTTAAAACTTCGCCCAGGTACTTGGAAGCTTCCTCTGACGAGAACTCAGTTATATGGGGCCAATGTATCTGAAAACATTCAGAATTGCACACTGCAGTTTGCAAATAACAACTAGGATGCTCTTGAACCGAGAAACCCCCAAGAGGGTACTTACCTCCTTTGCATCAATAAAGTACAACAGCTTCTTATCAGAGGCTGACTTTTGCTTACAGCTAGAAATCTGGCTAAACCCAGTTTCTAACCACTTAGAGACTTCAAATAATTCCCAAATTATACCTTCCTTCAAAGGGAATATGCTTTAAATCAAGTGTTTAATGTTAGGAAAATAATAATTCACACACTCGCACACCTTAGCAGCCTGTTTTAATATAGAGACAAAGAGAACAGAGCATGGCACAGATTGTGCCTTGGCCCCTGGCCTCCCCCACTTCCCCCAAAAGTGCTCAGGAAATGTGCTTCTTTTTAAAGGATAAGGACTTAATCAGCACTGAACTCCGAAGTGGCTCAATTGGGCATTTTGCTCAGCAAACAGTATATTGAGGATAGAAATGTTGGTGTTTTTCTGAGATAGCGTGAGGCCTGGTGATGTAAGGTTGTTTGCTCACCATCTAAAGGCCAGAGCACCAACGTAGTTTGCAGCAAATTCTCAAGGCATGCTTCATTCAGTTTCTACCAAAGAACCCAAAGGCTATAGATGGACTGTGCATTTTACCTGTGGGGCACTGTATTCTGTAGATCACCTGATAATTCTGAGGGGAAAGCAATCCTTTATATTGACAAAATGTGTGATTTGGGTGGGAGGAGAGATGCAGCATGTGCCGAGGACAGCCATGTCAGCTAGGGTTCCAGGAGACAATAACATCCAGCACTCTAGGTATCCAACTATCTACAAACCTGCCTTCTCTTCTATTCATCTAAAAGGGGCTACGTACCATCTTTGGAAATACCCAGGCAACAGTCATTCAAATGATGTTTTTGAATTTTGTGGTTACATAAGACCCCCCACCTGCACCCCACCAAAGGCTGGTTGAGAGTTGCGATGCTCAATTTCTAATTTTTTTTTTATGTCACAAATCTATGAAATTTGAGAAAGCCATTTATCTGTACTGAGTACCAATTTCTGTATCTGTAAAATCCCTAAGAGGGGCTGGTGATTTCTGAGATGCCTTATTACTCAAAGAATCTCAGGTGAATGAGCAGGGCGATATCATTCAGAGAGGTGATTTATACTGATGACATACTCAGGCGTTTTGAATCTTCATAGTCTAAAATTTTTGTGTATATTTTTGTACTGAGGTATTCCCCCCCAGATCCAAAAAGAGAGAAAAGAAGTATCATATAATCTAGTCTAGTCTTGCAGCCAACATTTGAATTTCTTCTAAAATACTTTTACTAAATAACCATGTATTCCACACTTGAATGCCTCTAGTTACTGAATACTCACAATCAGCATATTTAGTCCTCCCATCTTGGAAGTACTCTAACTGTTCCGCCCTACATAATGTGTTATTTCCTTAGTCCTACAATATGACTGCAGAATGAGGTTACATTCTTTTTACATAAAAGTAATCTATCCCCAAATGGTCTAGTTACTGGGAACTAGCTCCTCTTCAGTGCTTGCATCCCTTTCTCCCATGCTGACTCCTATATACCCAAAGCAATTCCCCTGCAATCTTCTATACCTGCAGTTTCAACTTGCCGTGGTGCAAGTTACCATGCTTTGGGGAGGGAGGCACGTGAATGCCTAGTTTCCATTCAAGAAGCATAGTACTGGGGACATGCATGGTGTGCCCTCCCCAAAACGGTTATTTACAATTGTACCCCTCCACAGCCAAGTGGGACCTACATCAGTTGAGGGACTTAATTTGAGAGCGCCTCCAACATGGCCTCCTGAATGAGGCCCTGTTAAAGCCTTAGGATTCCCAGTTAAGTTTGAATAATTGAGTCTGGTTGTTTTTCATGGAAGGACTGCCTGAGAACAGTCAATCCAATATGTCTTGTTTGTCTACATCACAAGCTGTGTAAGAGCTATGGCAGTAGGTGAGAAACCCATATGGAGATGCTGATAGGTGTTTTAAGTGAAAGGCACAGAGACTGGGGAATCCCTCGCTGTTTCTGATAGATTTCTCCGCAAGGTTAAGGTGATTGTTAATCAAATTGTGTTCAGAGATGTCTTACAGAGAGTGGCAGCTTGCAATACTTTAGGAGAGCTGTACCAGGGTGTTTTCCTTAATGAAAGAAGTTCTAGAGGTTGCATTCTCTGACATGTACCTCACAGGCTCTAAGTTACCAGGCGCTGGAGTTGTGGCTCTCTCTCCATTGCCACAAAATCAATGCGCCCCATTCCCGTAGCTGTAACCTCACCTTTTCCCTCAGTCAGTCCCTACTCCCACTGAGACCTCTTGTTCAGAACAGTCTGTTGCAAAAGGCCTATGGACATTTTAATAAAATGTACAGACATCTCTTATGTACTACAGTATTTTGACTTAGTTGAGCTACTATTGAGGGATGCAGTGAACAGTGTATTCATTATTGTTATGATCTAGTGCCATGTCAATCCAACTGGAGATTCCAGATGGCTGAACCAGAGTCCCTTAGACCTCCTTTTGGTCTGGCACCTTGATGGTGTACCAACTAGGTCACTCTGGGGTTCTGAGTTAAAGTGAAGGAAGAAGCATTATGTGTAGTGATAGTCAAGATGGAATCCTGAATTTTCAAAATAGGTCTATATGATGTCTACCACCTTCTTCCTGACAATTATTCGTGGAACAGATAAGAAGAGATAATCCTTTCCTGTGGAAAGCTATGTTTAGTAACAAAGTGACTAAGGCATATGGGCCAAAAGGAGTTGAGAGGGTAGAGTCATAAAGATTTTTGAGTAAATTTTTGAGGAAGTCGTTACAACCACCAACCATACCAGATGCCTGTGGGTGGTAGGATTATGAGAGGTCTGTTGGATACCTTGACTATAAGCCCGTGGTTGAGTGGTTTTTGTAGTAAAACGTGCACAATTGTTAGATTGCAAATGGTCCAGAAAGCCGAAAACATACAGATTAGTTTTACAGGTCACAATAGTATGACCAGAGTTGGCTGATTGTACTGACACAATGACTCATAACCAGAAAGAGTGGTGAAGCATCACCAATAGTCCTGAGAGAAGTCAAAGGTCTGACATAATCTATAGAGAAGAGGTAGGGGGCTACACCCTGTGTCATTTGGTCTCCCTCACTGCAAGACATATTGGTCATCCAGATTCACAAATCTAGTGTGCAGTTATAGCCTCTGCCTCAATAAAATTCTTTGTATTGTGCCCAGGCTGTGATGGTGAATGCATTGTCATGCCTCATACCATGAGGGAATCCAGGTGGCACTAGTAATCTGGGAAGTGCAGGATGCATCAGCAGGTTAATTCCACTTGGTCATCACAGAACTAACCCTTACCATGGGAATCCACATGATTGGCTTAGAAGCCTGAGCATTAGCCATGATGTGTCTCCATAGTTTGTAGCTCTAAAAAAGGGCATCCTTAATCTTTCAGTCTATAGTTTTCCAAATGGTACCCCAAATAGCTAGGCTACTGGCAACAAGAAGCCCGAGCCCAAGAGTTAGAAAGAGCTCAGAATAACTTTGAGTTTTGCCCATAGAGCCAAGCAGCCATGTCCATTTTCTGTTCTACATAGCTAGTGCTGAGGGCAAACAATTGCAGTACCCAGTAGTTTCAGTTTAGTTGAGCCATCAGTGAACCGGACCCAGGAATTTAGAGGAATTTTGGCATAGTGAGGGCCCGCTGGCTCAGCAGTTTTGTGAGGTATAATATTTCCCCTAAAAGGAATAACTGCCACTTTTTCTATAAAAAGTTGAGATACTACTGGGGCCAGATTGGCTGCACTCTTCAATACATCATTTCAACCTGACAGGCAAGTCTTGTTGGACCTCTTCTACCTCATTAGCTATTTATTCTGAATTGACCCACCCTAAAATGGGGACCTCAGCTTGGAGAGTCACAAGAATTTCATGAGTCAGGAATTTATGTCAAGAGCCTAGTAGCAAGCTAAAATTTTCTCTTCAAAAGGAGTGTTCTTGGGAGCCATCAAGACAGTGGGTCCAAATCCCAAAGGGCTTCTCTGGGTTGAGGCTACCACCTTTGCCTGTGGCTCCAGTTGGCAAAATTTTCAGTTTCAGTGATTATTAGTTTAAATGAATCATTGGATTGTGAGTCTCAGAGTTAATAGCACTTCCCTACACATGGTTCCTCTCAATCAAGAGACTCTCCTCTGGTGTTTGTGGGATTGGGAAAATACAAGCATGTAATACACCAGTGTCCCATGCATTCAGATGTAGAAGTAACAGCAACAGTATATTAAGTTGGTCCAAAGCCTCCACATATAATGTTATGTTCACTTTCTTTCCCTGCTCTTAACTCAAACTCCATCATTGAATCCAGGTGTCTCCTCCTCCTGAGTCAAATAGTAAGGCTCCTTTATCTAACAAAGCCATAGAAGTTTGTGTCCCTCCCTCCCTCCCTCAAATTCTGTTGTGTACAACATGAGTGGGTATGGCCTTCAGTCTCCTTTGGAAATGAGATCTTTGATCTTCCCTTAATCATCTTTATCTTTAAAGCAGTAAAAATCCTTAAAGCAGTAGATAAGAATGAAGGAAGAAGAAGCCATGGATAGGGAATGACACCAGCAAACAAGCCTTTTGGTTTTGAGTGGTATAGTAGTGGCTTGTGGTTCTGCCAAACAAATGTCCAGTGCTTTCGACCCACACAGTGCTTTATCTCAGGTGGGATGTCATCATTACTGACATCATCTACTTCAGCTTTAAAGACCCCTTGACTTAGCAGCCACAGTATTTTCTGATTGGGCTCATAGGGATTGTACTTTGTAGCCAACTTGGGCTTGACTCATGATGTCAATGTTTTTAAGGAGCCCACCTCAATCTGGGGCATTTGCAGCACCATTATCAAGATGACATTTCTTAAGTTCTTGCACATTTTCAACATAAGGTCTAAGGGAATTTTCTGGGGCAGGTCGGCTGAATGCAAGACATTATCTAGGCTTCTTTGGATGAGTTTCTCCTCCTCTTGGTTCCCTTCCATCAGCACTATAAACCCAATTTGGCTGATAAAAGCCCTAAGATTTAGTTAATGTTTCACTTTTGGTTTCTCACAGGACTTAGTCTATCTTGTGGGAATCTCCCTGGCACGGCTAAAGCTTTCTTAGAGCAGCTAGGACCTACTGCAAAATGCTGTAAGACCTTTATAGTCATCTCGAATGGATCTTAGAGGGCACAGCAAACTGCATCAGGTAATGAACTGTAGTACTGCTCATCTGTTACCATCCTTCTTTATCAAGTGTTACACACCAGCTCCCTCGTTTCCTAAGCCACCGGCCAAAGTTTTTATGATTTGCCTGTTTTCTGCCCACCGTGGTTAACAATGTCCTCCCTCTCATCCTCCATGTAAGTTAATGTCTCCATAACTATTGTCTAAAAGGAGGCAGACACTTTTGCCCAACTAGGGCAAGTCTTACACTGGTCGTTGCCATGTTATTACAATTGGGCTAACCTGACACTGACCACCAGATTGGCCAGGAATCCATACAAGTCCCAGAGGAGAGTTGGCAACAACCAAGACACTTTGCAGGCAGTGCCAGGGTTTTTATTATTCACTCACAGATACTTACTATGTGTCTACTATTGCTTGGCCAGGTCCTATGAACTGGAGTTTAACAGTAAGCAAAATAGATAAAAATCTATTTGAAGGATCTAAGTTCCAAGTGAGAGAATAACAACCTGAATTAGAAGGCAGTAAATGCTGTGAAAAAGAGAAAATAAAATGA
This sequence comes from Canis aureus, assembly GCF_053574225.1. NCBI lineage: Eukaryota > Metazoa > Chordata > Mammalia > Carnivora > Canidae > Canis > Canis aureus. The sequence goes on along the minus strand of NC_135612.1, from coordinate 87,852,899 downwards.
GGAAAAGAAAACAGGAGACTAGGACTCCAATGTAAGAATCTAATGTGATGGAAGCAGGATGTAGTGTCCAGTTGCACAGTCTGAGTAGGCTTTGTTGAGAAGGTGAGGATTGAGTCAAGACTTGAAGGTTTGATCATATTTTGGGTTCCTGGACCTAATTTCAGTGTTTATATGTGTGTGTTTGGAGACTATCTCAGAATTCAACTCAATTCTGACACTATTTACTTGGAGATAGCATTAAATTCCATAGGTTAAGGGCTCTATCCCACAAAACCAACAACATCCACTCCAGACATAAGTTGCAAGTCTAGGTAGTACCTGTACTTCTGATTGACTGGCATCTATCTATCTATCTATCTATTTATCTATCTATCTATTATCTATCTATCTATCTATCTATCATCTATCTATCTATCTAGTGGCTCACAGAATTCAGGAAATTTGCTAGATTACTGGTTTATTACGAAAAAAAATGTTAAAAGACCTGAGTCAACAGCCTGATGAAGAGATACGTAGGGCAAGGTATGGAGAAAAGGCAGGAAGCTTCCATACTCTCTCTGAAAGGATCACTCTCCCCAAACGGGAAACTCTCTGGACCCCATTTGTTAGGGTTTTTATGGAGGCTTCATTACATAATCATGATTGTTTCAATCATTGGCCCTTGGTGATTTAACTTTGAGGTTCTTTCCTCTTTCTGAAGGTCAGAGGTGGGACTGAAGGTTTCAACCCTCTGATCATGTGTTTGATTCCCCTGGCAACCAACCCCATCCTCAGGTGCAGTCCCAAAGTCATCCATTAATATAACAAAAGACTCATTGGTAACTATCTTCACTTTGGAAGTTCCAAGGGTTTTAGGAGCTCTGTTCCAGGAATGGGTTGAAGACCAAATATGTATGTTTTATTATAAATCACAGTATCGCAGATAGTTAGGCAAACTGACTTCTGCAGGAAGAACATGTGTTCCCTGTTGTAAGCCCACTATTTAGAACAGTGCCTGATACACAGAGAAATTCAATAAAATTTGCTGAGTGAATGGAAATGCAGGCAGCATGTGATGAGTCTATTTCCTTGTTCACAGATTGATGTGAAGATTCTAGATTTGATCTTTGCTCAATCTCCAACCGCCCTGTAGCAAACTGATGAACAAGAACCCATAAACCCAATGATCAAGTAATTTTTAGTTCAAAGAAGAGCATTTAATGATTCAATCTGGGATATTCCAAACTATTAGGCTTCCCATAGGAATAATCAGTGGATTCTTGTCACCTGTGTGACCAAAGAAGCTTGCCAGAGGGATCGCTCTCTGAATAAAGGTGGATCTGTTCCAAAGATAAATTCTATTCTGTAACTTAGAATGCAAAAATTTCTGGCAAACTCCCAAATTGCAGTTTTCTGATGTCAAAAATGTTGTGACAGAGATTTCATTTCATACCGTATCACATCAAACCAATATGTTTCCCTATATTTTACCCATTGTCCCAGTCCTACTTCTTGGATCCATAATGAGTAGAACTCCTCTTTTATATATTGATACTCAAATATTTGAGGCTGACTTATGTTTTCTGAGTTTTCTCTTCTCTTGGATAAATAACTTCATCTTGTAAGAAATGATTTTACTTTGGATATTGGATTTTCTTCACCATCCTATACAGTGTCCTCTGTGAATGTTCTGATTTGCCTTAAATCGTGGTACTTAGAGTTGATTGGGTACACAAGATGTGTTATGAGTAGCACAGAGAAAAAAATATTGCTTTCTTATTTGTCCAAGGTCTATATTTATTAATGCAGCTTAAGATCCCATTAGTTCTTGGCGAGGGGTTGGGGGGAGTGGGTGTAGTTCCGTATCATCATCATAGGTACTCATTGAGACTATTGCCAGTTAAAACAACTTTTTTCATCTGAGCTCTGTTAAGATAAATGGTCCTTGTATTTTACTTGTGTAGTTGTTTGGGTGGGGGTACCACAAAATAAATAATTTTTTCCTTTTGAATATTAACATACTAGATTTCATACAATGCTTCAGTCTGTCAAAATATTTTCCAGTGAATTTGACATTTTCCCCTAGTTTTGTGTCACTCTCATATTTGATGAGTGTGTCTTTCTAATTATTTTCTAAGGTAGCGGATTTAAAATTTACATAAACAGAAAGCTTTTTGAAGTCAATTGTGGCACAGAATCCTAAAATATAAAGAAGACATTTATTTGTCAGTATAATTTTATTCTGCAAGCTAAATTATTAATATTTATTCATTATGAAGACCTTCATATTAGCTAAATGAGGTGCTTATTGTTGAACACAAAATTTCAAATCAGTGTTTATGGATGACAGCTGAAATCGGATCAATGTCTTCACCTAACTTATTGAATATTTTCTTTGTGCAATATTCAGAATATTATGATTGAAGCAGAAGTAGTTGCAATTGTTTGGTTGGTTGTTTTTTAACTCCATTGTCTTTAAAATCTCAAGATACCTTTAGAGTGAAATGAATCAGATGTTTGGGAGAAACAGAGTAGAAAGTTTTTGTTTTAAAACCAAAACATTGACAACTGTCTTTATTCATTTCCTCAATTCAGACTCTACTATATGACCAGTACTCATTTAGATGCTGGGCGTACAGAGATGTGTAAGATAAAACAACAAAGTAATGGTTCCTGGGTTCTACATTCTAACAAGATGAAGCAAAAAATAAACACACACATAGGTGTATATATACGCATATAAATATTTCAGTGTAGGTGTGTGCGCGTGTACTAAAATCAAAATCTGCATCCATGTTGCTGAAAGGGGCTGGAGGAAAATACTAGGTGCACTGACTTTTCTCACCCTATATTCATTTCCACTAAACTGAAGAAGACTCCTTGCAGTCTGATGTTAATACTATACTTCTTTAGTTCATTCTTCCACCTTTCTAGATTATTTTATACCTCTTCTCTCTTCTCAATTCCTAACACAGTTTTCCTAGCCTCGCTTACAGCCAATGACTGTGCTTCCTATTTCACTGAGAAAATAGGAGCTATGAGAAGAGAATATTTGTCGGGCACCACCAACACATTGACTTACCTGTCAGCCCTCTGTTATCAGTACAATTTGCCCATTTCCAAACCCGAAGTAGCCAGGCTCCTAGGTAAATGCCAACCTTTCCACTTGTGCCCTGAATCCCATCTCTTCTTGCTTATTCCAAGACCTTGCTTCAGCAATTCTCCTTTATTCCTCTTCCGTTTGCTTTCTACTAGGTCAATTTCTGCCATCAATCTTCCTCTTGTGATCATCTCCCCCACCAGCTACTGCCTCATTTTTTTTACTCTCCTCTGAAACAAAATTCCCCTAAAAGTATCATCTGTACTAATCATCTCTAATTTTTCCCCTTGAAAAATCTTTTTATTCTTACCTGATTTTTTTTTTAAATTAAGGCTTGACGTTTGTGTTTAGAGCAGTTTTGATTTATAATAAAACTGAAAGGAAGTTACAGAGATTTCCTATATAACCCCTGCTCTCCAAATTTTTTAAATTGTTTAAAATTTGAAGTCTTTCTAAAGACTTTAGAATTTTTTATTGTGAAATATAACACATGCAAAAATTACCTAAAATGTGAACTGATAGCTTAATAAAGTATTATAAAGAAACTTTCATGAAAACCACCATGATTAAGAAAGTGGAAACTGCCAGGATCTCTAAAGCCTTTCATGTGCTTCTTTCCAATTACTACCTTGTCTCTTCTAATAGGTAATCACTCTCCCGATTTTTGACGTCAATCTCTGTTATATAGATCTCCCAGTTATGTATCTCTAAATAGTCAAGTTTCATATCGTCTGTGTCTGAACTTTGTATAAATGGAATTGTGCCATCTTTGAGCTTATTGTATTCTTTGGGTCTGGCTTCTTTCACTCCACATTATGTTTGTGAGCGGTTACCTGTATGTCGTGTGCAATAGCAGTTTGTTCATGTTCACTGCTGTATATTATGTGAATGTACTGCGGTTTATTTTTCCATTTCTATCATTGATAGGAATCTGGTTTGTTTCTAGATTTGAGTTACTTTGAATAATGCTGTCGCGAACATGCTTGCACATGTCTCTTGATTTTTGTGTGTGCACAGTTCAGAGGGTTATATAACTGCAAGTGGGATTGCTGAGTCATAGAGACATATTTTCAACTTTAGTAAATAACATCACACTGTTTTCCAAAAGGTGTCAATTTATATTCTTACCATTTGTACGTAAGACTTCCCATTGTTCCACGTCCTTGAGAACACTTGGTATTTTCAGCCATTCTAGGGGCCTGTAGCCATAATCCATGTGTTTTAAGTTTAAATTTCTATTATGACTAATAAGGATGAGCACCTTCTCATTTGGCTACTACCTATTTGGATAGCCTCTTCCGTGAAGTACCTGTTCAAGTCTCTTGTCTTTTGTTTTTTTCTCTTTTGTTGTTGTCATTTCTTTTCTTTTCTTTCCTTTTATTTTATTTTTTTTTAAGATTTTATTTATTTATTCATGAGAGACACAGAGAGAGAGAGAGGCAGAAACACAGGCAGAGGGAGAAGCAGGCTCCATGCAGGGAGCCCGACGTGGGACTCAATCCCAGGTCTCCAGGATCAGGCCCTGGACTGAAGGCGGCGCTAAACCGCTGAGCCACCCGGGCTGCCCTGTTGCTGTCATTTCTTACTGATTTATGGAAATCTTTTATATAGGGTAAATATTAGTTTTATGTCAGTTATATATGATGAAAATATACTTTCGCAATCCAACCTTGTCTTTTTATTTTCTTAATGATGATTTTGATGAACAAAATATGTTAGATTAATATTTCCTTTATAATTAGAGCTCTTATGTCCTATTAAAATTTTCCAACCCAATGTTTTGAGGTTATTCTCTTACATTATTTTTTAAAGTATTATTTACTTTGGATTTTATACTTAGATCTTTGTTCCATCAAAAAATTATTTTTGTTTATGGTATGAGGCATGAATTATTATTATTTTTTCCTATATGAGCATCCAATTACCTTTCTACCTGGATATCCCCCTGGCCAACTCCTTTACTTTCAAGTCTCTACTCTCATGTGATCCTCTCAATGAGGCCTGCCCTGACCACTCTAATGAAAATTAAAACCTCCATTCACTATCTCCAACATCCAGCCAGTCTAGAATGCTTTTATTCCTTTATGATAAACCATACAATTGACTACTTATTATCTGTCTCTCCTTTAGTATGTAAGCCCCATAAGGAGAAATTTTTGTCCATTTTTTAACCAATATATCTCAAGTACCTAGATGGTACCTGGCACCTAGTAGGTGCTTAATCAATACTTGTTAAATATAAATTAAGAAAGAACAAAGAGAAAGAAGAAAGAAAGAAAGAAAGAAAGAAAGAAAGAAAGAAAGAAAGAAAGAAAGAAAGAAAGAAATACTTTATTCAACTCAGCACCTGGACTAGTTCATCTGACTGTATGGTTCATTGTATTGGTGATATCTAATATGTGAACTTTAAAAATACAATGCATTTGAGTATGTGCACAATTTTTATTGCAGCTTTTGATAGAATTCAAATATTTTAAGTAAATAGTTAAATTAATATTAATAAAACATTTTTGAGATCCTGAAGTTGCTCTGTGAAACTACATTTGCTAGGTTTGTATGGAGTGTCCATTCATTCAACACATACTTATAGTGTACTCACTAGGTACCAAGTACTATGTTAAGCTCTGGCGAACAAGATTGAAGTAGTTGTTCCTTCAAAGAACTTGTAGTTCACTAGGAACACAATATAAAACCATAAACCTAAGGCATTTAAATTTAACTCTATCCTTTGGGTTTCAGATTAGGTGACTCTAAAAATATAAGGTTAGTTCCAGAGAAGCTTTGAAGGAACCATCAGTACCTTGAGTTGTGGGATCTAGGTTCTTATCAGGCCAGGCTCTATCCAGAACTTGATCTAGTTTCTGGGTCAGCCATTAGCTACATGGCTTGTAAACTGCATGCCCTGAGGGTGGATCTTATAGGACTTGAAGATGTCATAGCTTAATAGAGCCTGAACTTAGAGTCAGAGACTTGTTCTAAGTCTTAGTTCACTTGACTGTTGCATTATTCATTAACCTACCAGGTATATACATTGGGCAGCTACTATGTGTCCAGCTCTGTTCTGTGTACTTTCTTTGTGTTAGCTGTCCTATCTGCATCTTTTCATGATGACATAGGTACTGTTATCCCCATGTTTATATGAAGATTCACTCAGAGATGTTAAAAAACTGCCTGAAGTTACAAAATGTTTAAGCAACAGAGGAATGTCTAAGGGGGCTTCATCCTCTTGCAGTCTTGCCAAATATCAAAATCTTGATCTCTCATCCATGTATTACCTCATTAACTGAATGGTTCATTTATTTATTTAGCAGCCCCTTATTGAATGCTTGCTATGTTCCAGGTATTACGTTAAAAGCTGGGATACAGGAGTGAAGAGTGACAAGGCTATTCCTATCTTTCAAGAGTTGATAGCCAAGCAGTTATTCACATGCAATGTGGTTTTAGTTATACTTGGACTTTCTTCATCACAGGATCATTTTAAACATTAAATAACAAATGAATTTGAAAGCATTTTTGTAAGCCACAAAGTTCTCTACAAGCAGGAATTTATAATTATTATTATTTATTCAAGGATCAGATGATTAAATAATACATTTAATAATATTTTCTTCTTACAGTTTGGCTTCTCTTCTATCATTCTTCTTTGTTCTCTTTCTTTCTCTTTTATCCAAGAAGGGTAAAAAAAAATCATTTACAAGGTGACATGCTATAACCAAGCCCAAGTTACGGGAATTTGAATTTCTAAAATGTACTTCAAAAAGTAATTTAAACAGTAGCTCTCTTAGTTCATTTAAAATACCCTTTAATGTACAAACGTATTAGATTTGCACATTTCCAAGAATTTATATATTTGCTTTAACTGGTGGATTGCGTACATTGAAGCCATTTTTAAAAGATGAAACAACAGACAAAAAAAACACTTTGTCTAATCTGAAAGTCAGGCAGTTATATCCAGAGTTTTGATTCATTGATTGCTACCACATTAAAAAATGAAAAAAAAAAAAGAGGGGGTATGCCTTCTGGTAAATCACACAATAAGTACATGAAGTCTGGAGACAAATGGAAAGACTATATGGCCTTTGGTGACTCATTCAGCTTCATGAAGGTTTAGTTTTCTTATCTGTAAGATGAAGATAATCAAAGGGAACTACTTCTCAGGGTTCTTGTGAGGCTCAAGTGGGTCAATGTAAGTAAACTGCTTATAGCTGTGTCTGGTGCCTAGCAAGTGGGTTAGTTCATTTCTGCTAAAAAAAGAAACCTTAAATCTTAAAAAGAAATCATTACTAGATTTTAAAAACCTGGCTGTAGTAAATTCTTTTCTGAGTTTTGATTATGAAATGTCATTTCTGTTGTTGGGGAAAAGAGAGAGAAAGAGAGAAAGAATAGCTACATGTGATTATCTGAAGCTGAAAAGTTAAATAGCAGCCGCAAATGCAATGCCCAGTTTTGAAGAGAAGCTTAAAACATAAGTCAGTGTCTGGACACATTTGTTCAATTGTCCTCGGCATTTCCATGTAGATCCTATTATTTCTGCAAATTCCTTCATAATATTGCACTTTTTTGTCATGATGAACACAACCTCTCTTATCTCAGAAGTGGGGTTTTCCAGCTGTTGGACTGAGGATGCTCTATTCTTCTGCATTTCATATGGAAGCCGTGATAAGAGAGACAACACCGCTGTAGTTTAACTAGCTGCTCTGATGAAAAGCTTCCATTGTCAGGTGGTGTAACACCAATTGTTAGTTTTAATCAAAGAGAATCTAATAGCTTAATGAAATCATTGGCATTAGATGTTCCTGGTCCTTTAGCAAATTGCTGACCATATTATAGGAATTTATTTTTCACATATTAGTAATTACCCTGTAGAATCCAGCAAACATATTTATCATTTTTTTTTGTTTTGTATTAAAGAAATTCTTAGTTCCTGTTTCATATGCTGTAAATAGCTGCTTGTAGGTGAGGAAATACTATGTTTTAAGCTCTCCATTGATGTAAATCTTTGGCAAAATGGTCATACTATTCCTTCCATTCTTCTTCTTCTTTTTTTTTTTTCTAAAGACTTTATTTATGTATTCATGAGAGACGTACACACACAGAGGCAGAGGCATAGCAGAGAGAGAAACAGGCCCCATGCAGGGAGCCCAATGTGGGACTCGATCCCGGGATCACACCCTGAGCCAAAGGCTCAACCACTGAACTACCCAGGTCCCTCATTCTTCTATCTTGAGGGGGCAAAATGCTATTGTTTCCTGATATTAAGCTAATCCTGAGAATTCTTGACCAAATCATCTTCTGTTTCAAATGTTAATTATATAAACTTATCGATTATTGATTGATCACTCTGTTAGCTCTCTTGCTTTTTTTCGCATTTCACAAACCATTCTTAGGATGGTTTCTATAACCCTAAAATGTAAAACAGTACCTAATAAGCCAGAAACCATCTATTAGTTGAACTTTAGGAGATTTTCAAATTCTAATGTAGAAATAAAGGACCTTAATTTTTAAAGTCAATTTAAACTAGTATTTATGTTTATCTGCTCCTACGAACATTATATACCTTTTGGGTATAGCAAATGGTGGGCAGATGTCTTCAGAGCTATTGCTTATATTACACAATTTAGCCTTTGTTAAAAGGCTATCATGCATTGGTCCCAAAGTTAAATAATGATACATTTCTGTGTGTCAACTATATGGAAGGGAATGTTTTTTTTTTTTCATATGTGTTATCATTATCTTTCCAATAAGTTTGTAAGTTCTTTGTAACCAGGAAGATGTCATTTATTATTTTTATAGCCTTCCTTCTAAAAACTATATGCGTATTAAATACATGATTAATATAGTTATTTATTGCTGTGTAACAACTTATCTCAAAATTTGGTAACTTAAAATAGCTATAATCTATAATTTAAAAAGTATAATATACAGTGTCTATAGATCAGGAATTCAGGAATGGCATGGCTGGTGGTCCCAGCTCAGATTTCTCACAAGGTTACAGTAAAAAATATGTTGGATTCCACTGATCTGAATGCTTGACTGAGACTTAATAATCTGCTTCCATAGTGGCTCACTCACAACTGGCAATTTGGCATTGGCTCTTGGTGGTAGGTCTCAGTTTCTCCCCATGTGAGAGAGGAGACCCACTCCTGAGGGTACAGGAGTGTTTAGATATCTCCATGGCATGATGACTATCTTCCCCTAAATGGAGAGCTCCAAGAGACTAAATTGGAAGTTTGAATATCTTTTATGATCCAGTCTTGGAAAGTACACACTGTCATTTCTGTGACTGGTCATAGCCAGTCCTGATTCAACCTTGTAGAAGAGTATGTAAACACAGAAGTACTAACAAACAAAAATTATTATTATAATTTGCAGCTCTGCATTGAATTAAACAGATACACATATTCTCCCAAAGTGGGAATAATTTATTTTTCTCTCCTTTCTAAAAATCCCAAGCAAGCCTCTCCTGAATAGAGGAGAAAAATTTAATAAGATAACACATCAATTCCTGAGAATGGATCTTCATAACATGGTAAGCTCCCTTGGTGTCGGCTATTTGCATATGGAGATTTTGCCACCATTTCACATGAAAGACAAGTAGACTTCAAGTCAAGGTTCAAAGTTTTTGAAACTCTGGGCTGCACTGGAAAGCTTCTTGGCATTTCCAAAAGCTTTCCCTGGTGGGGATTGGGTGTTGTAGGGCAAGGAGTGAGATTTAGTTTAGAATACTGGTAAAGAGTAAGCACTTTGAATTTAAATGGGTTTGGTTTGATTATTATTGTTACCCCTTTCTAGCTACATGACCTTGAGCAACTTTACTTCTTGTGTCAGTTATCTTTTACTGCATAACAAATCACCTCAAATTTAATGGCTTAAAACAACATGCATTTATTATTTCACAGTTTCTGTGGGTCAGGAGTTTGGGCGAGTTTTAACAGGGTCCTCTACTTAGTGCTTCACAAGGCTGCAACAAAGGTTTAAATTGGGACTGGTTTCTCGGGAGATGCTCAATTGGGAAAAGATCTAATTCTAACCTCTCTCAGACTGTTTGCAGTCAGTACTTCCTGCAGGTGTAGGATTCATGACAACTTGCTTCTTCAAAGTCACCAATAGAGTGAGTCTGTTAGTAAGATGGACTCTCATATAATGTATTGTAATCATGGGAGTGATTCATCACCTTTGACATATTCTCCTGGTTAAAAACAAGTCACAGATCTTGCTCACACTGGAGAGGAAGGAATTTCTCAGAGAAGCAGGGAACATGAGTCCACCTTAAAGTCTGTCCACTACAGTCTCTATGCTTTCATTTCTTCTTCTGTGTAATGGGTATAAATAGTACCCACCATGTGCAATAATCTATATAAAGCACTCGATGGCAGCTTATATATCGGTACCATCTACTAGTTTCTTATTTGATGAAGGTAAAAATGACTAATAAGCCAGAGTAAGCTATTGAAAATCAAGGTTATTTGGATGTAATTTATCTTCATTGCCCCTATTGCAATTTCCTTAAGCTTATTATATTTCTCCTTTCATTCTGTGGTACTTCCCAACATTGTTGTTATTTTGGTTGCCATAAATCCATTTCTTATGGCATTCTCATTTCAATGAGATGGGCTTGAAATTTATTTCCTCAGCATTAGATTTTCTATGCTAATAAATATTCTGACAAATTAATTAGTGATAATGAGTAAAAGCCAGAGAAAATGCTTCCCCTGTATTTTATCCTTTCTCTGCCTCTTCCTCCCAAATAGGAGGCATATTTTAATCAGTGCCTCATAATGAAATAAGCATTTTTCAGACAGAATTTAGCGACTCACAAATTGTTCTGACCCATTTTACAGATTAGGAAACTGAGACTTTGAGAGGCTGAGTAATCCTCTTAACCCTGAATTCTGGATTTATGCAACTATATTTCTCTTTTTTTTTTTTTAATTTTTTTTTAAATTTTTTTTAATGTTTATTTATTTATGATAGTCACAGAGAGAGAAAGAGAGAGAGGCAGAGACACAGGCAGAGGGAGAAGCAGGCTCCATGCACCGGGAGCCCGACGTGGGATTCGATCCCGGGTCTCCAGGATCGCGCCCTGGGCCAAAGGCAGGCGCTAAACCCCTGCGCCACCCAGGGATCCCTGCAACTATATTTCTCAAACACTTATTTGTACCCTCTCAAAAACATGTCCCAAACTGAATTTTAATTGGTGTCTATTGCAGTTATGTCCCTACATTTATTGTAACACTGAAAAAAATTAGTCTAATGGGAATTTTGAACCATGGAAGAAAATATCGGGAGTCTTCCAGGTAGGTGGGTAAAGGATTTAGAGACAAGCTTTCTTGGCAAATCTAAATCATATTTATTAGGCAGAATCATTACATAGACTCCTAAGCCCAGACCAGTTTGGGTTGTAAGGGAAGCTAATTAGTTTTATTCATAAGCATGAATAATCTGCATTGAAATTTCTTTACTAAAAAAAACCATTAAAAGTATAATGGAGTATTAGACTAGACTGTTACATTATAATTAACCATAAACAACCATAAAACTGGACAAAACATATGAATCATTGACTTTGAAGCTTTAGACAGTAGACAGCAAAACAGTGATCCCCTAAAAAGGGAAATCTGTGAGGGGAGCCTCATGATTTCCCTGATTCTCTACCTGGGACAAATCCCCAGCTATGGTACAAGGAACTAGACTCCAAGAAAAAGCATAATGGTTTCTGCTGAGCTGAAGAAGCTACAGTTTTAGTAGGAACTCTCAAAGAAGCTGGAATCTGCAAGACAGCACACTATAGAGAAAGAAGCTCTTTGTGATAGGCGAGTCCAGAATTCTGTGGGACAGAAGTTCCCCTACACAGAATAAGACAACACAGGCTTACAAAGAGAAGCTGCTTTGATGGGTTTGACATGGATTTGATAGCAGAATAGAGATACAAGAGTTTGAATAATGCTGAGAGACATTGGAGTTCTGGCCAAGCTAGAAAAGAAAAAACATTAGAGGTAGAGTGTATAATATTAGAGAGACTGAAGAAGTGTTTGGCTTTCCAAAGTTCTAACAACACACAAAATCAAGTCTCTATAATTTAAAGATGGCCAGCCCATAATTGAAATGTATATTAGAACAAAAGCCCTTGAAGGGTAAAATAGGAGAATCTAGGATCTACATTATTCATAATGGCCAGTATATAATAAAAAATAGCTAGACATGCAAGGAAATAGGAAAATGTAACCCAGATTGTTAAAAAACCCACAAATGAATAAACTAATATTAGATACCAAATCCATGTTACCCTCATATATGAGAGTTAGCAGGAATTTATGTTAGCTGCTAATATAATGTGTTCAAAGAATGTACATTAATTTACATTAACCATAAATGTGTTCAAAGAATTAAAGTATGTTCAAATAACTCATGGAAAATATGGTCTAAATTTATGAAGATAGGAAATCTCAGAAAATGAAAGTACAGGGGGAAAAATCAAATTCCAGAAAGGAAGAATATAATAACTGAAGTGAAAAATTAACTAATGACCATAATAGCAAGTTGGAAACAGCAGAATTCAGAGTCAATAAACTTAAAGACAAATAAATAGAAATCGCACAATTTAAAAAGAAAGGGAAGAAATTGAATTAAATGAAAAGTACAGGGACCTAATGGACAATACTAATTTGTATAATTTACATATAATTGGATTACCAGAAGAAGACAGTGACGGTGATCTAAAAAAAAAAGATTTAAATAAATACTGCCCTAAAGTATCCTAAATATGACAGAAACCCCAGCTTATAGATCAAAAAGGATTAGAACTCCATGGTGAATATACAAAGAAATGACACTGAGGTACATCAGATATGCTAAAATCCAAAGGAAAAGAAAAAATATTAAAACCAGCTAGGAGCAAAGACATATGATATACAGGGGAACAATGATATAAATAATCACAAAATCTCATAAGAAACAATAGAGTCGAGAAGACCATGAGTGACACATTTAAAATGTTAAAAACAAAAGAAAAACTCAATTTAGAAATGAAATAGCAAAGATACGCTTAAAATATGAGAATGAGGCCATTTTTTGGATAGATGTAAACTGAGATAATGTGTTACCATCAGTACCAGTGTTTGTACAAAAAACACAAAAGATGTGCTTCAAAGTAAAGGAAAATGATACCAGATGGAAAGTTAAATTTGCAGGTAGGAAGGAAAGAATGAAAAATGGGAAAAAGATATTTTAAAATCTTGTTTTCTTTTTTGTAAGTTCCTTAAAAACTAATGGCTAAAAAAAATTAAAAAAAAAAAACGAATGGCTATTTAATGTAAAAATAATATCAAGGCAGGGTTAAATTATATGTAGAATTAAAGAAATAACAACAATGGTACAAGGAAAGGCAAAAGATTATTCCATTTGTGAAATGGGAACTATGATGTATAGAATAGTAAATTTGTCGGTAGTGATGTGAAAAATTATGAGTGTGAATTATTAGGTATGAAGTGTGAGGTGATAATATATTGACTCTGAATAGACTTTGATAAGTTACAGATGGGTATTATAAATGCTAGCACACTAATTATAAATAAAAGAAAGGTAGCTAAAATAAGTCAATAGAGGGCATAAAATGGGATAATAAGATATATCCAATTAATCTAAAAGAAGGCCCACAAGAGGAAAACAAAGAACAGGTGAGACAGAAAAATAATTTCAGGAATATAAACTTAAACCTGATCATATTTATGACTACATTAAATACAAGTTGTTTAAATGTTCTATTTAAAAGCGAAGACTGTCAGAAAAGATGAAAAATAATGCAGCTTTGTTCTGTCTATCAGATATGCACTTTAAATATAAAGATATACATAGGTTAAAGTGGCAAGATAGGAAAAGATACACTAGAAATACTAATCAAAAGAAAGCTATGGTGGGTTTATATAGATTTAAGGAAAAGAAATATTATTATAGATAAAGAAGGACATTTTATAATGATTAAAGGAGCAATGAATCAGGAAGACATAACAATCCTAAAGATGTATGCATCTAATAATAGAACTTTAAAATTCATGAGACAAAAATTGGCAGAGGCAAAGGGAGAAATAAACAAATCTATAATAATAGTTGGAAAATTTAACAACCTTCTCTCATTAAGATGAAACAAGTAGGAAAAATATCAGTAAGGCTATAGAAGGTTTGATCAACACTATCAACCAAATTAATTGACATTTATAGAGCACTATATTTAACAACTACAGAATAAACATTCGTTTCAAATTAACATAGAGTGTTCATCAAAATATAACATGTATTGGGCCATAAATGAAGTCAATAAATTTCAAAAGATTGAAATCTTTTGGCATTTTTGTTAGACCACAACAGAATTAAATTCAAAACCAATAAAAATGGGATATCAAAACCCCCAAATATTTGGAAATTAAATGACATATTTTTAAATATTTCATGGATAACAGAAGAAATCAGAAGGAAAATAAGAAAATATTTTAAAGTGAATGCTAATAAAAACACCTCAGATTTTGTAGGAAGAATCTAAGCAGTGCTAAGAAGGAAATTTGAAGTATTCAATATCTATATTTGAAGTGAAGAAATTTATAAATCAATGATCTTATTTTATAATTGAAAAGTTAGGAAAATGGAGTAAATTCAACCCATAATAAGATATGAAAAAATGACAGAAATCAATGAATTGTAATAGTAAAATAATAGAGAAGATCAACAAAGTCAAGAGTTTATTCTTTGAAAAGATTACTAAAATTGAGAACCACCTGATTAGAATCATTAAGCCAAGAATGAATAAAATACAAATTAGCAAAACCATAAATTAAAAAGGGAAAATCACTACAGATTCTATAGACATTAAAATGAATTTAAGGAAGAGTATGAACAGCTTTATGTCAATAAAGTTAATAACTTCAATGAAATGGTCACACCTTGAAAAATAGTTTTAACCTAAAATGACACAGGATGATATAGAAAAACCTGAATGGCACTTTATCTATTTAAGTTTTTGAAGACATAATAAGAAATATAACCTGAAGGAAAATTTGAGATGACTTCACTGGTTATATACTATGAAACATTTCTTGCACAAATAATTTTACAAAAAAGTCTTTCACAAAATAGAGGTGGGTAAAATGCTTTCCAACAAATTCTGTGAGGCAAGCATAACCCTAGTTTTAAAAATAAAAGTACACTCCAATATCATTCACAGACATAGATACAAACATTCCCATATATTATCAAATTAAAAGGAGCAATATATTAAAAAAAGATAACACATTATGGCCAAGTGGTATTCATCCCAGGAACGCAAGGTTGGTTTAAACATTAAAAAGAAAATCGATCAGGGGCACCTGGGTGGCCTAGTGGTTGAACATCTGCCTTCAGCTCAGGTCGTGATCCCGGGGTCCTGGGATTAAGTCCCACATCAGGCTCCCTGCAGGGAGCCTGCTTCTCCCTCTGCCTGTGCCTCTGCCTCTCTCTGTGTGTCTTATCAATAAATAAAATCTTTAAAAATAAATAAATCAGTAAAAAGAAAATCAATCAATACCATTCCCTATATTAACAGAAAAAAAGGAAAAAAATCACGTACTCATATCTACAATTACGGAAGTAACAATTGTTAAAATTCTCCTATTTATATTAAAAAGACTTCATCTAATTAATAATAGAAGAAAATTTCCTGGATTTGATGATGAGCACTTATGAAATTCTAAATTGACATTATACTTAATGATACAAAATACTTTTCATTCCTTCTTAAGAATGAAAACAAAGCCAAGATATCTCCTCTACCTGATTCAATTCAGTGTAACACCTGAGTTCCTTGCCAATATAACAAGAAAAAAAGAGGGAGGGACAGGCAGGCAACATATTGGTAAGGAAGAAGTAAACTTGTCATTATAGACTACATGAAGAAAAAGAAAATCCTGGGGAATATACAGAGAAACTACTGGAATTGATAAGTAAATTTAGTAAGTTTGGGATATAAGATTTATATCAACATCAATCACATGTCTATTATATTTTTAAGTAAAATAACAATAAAACAAGAATAACAATAACATCAAAATATCTATAAATGAACATAATAAGTCACCCAAGAGTAATACATTGAGATTGACAATGAATTACATTATTATTATTGCATAATTATTCTCCATTACAGAATGGAGAGGGTTACCATATTCATGGATAGGAAGAGTCTATATTTTACAGATGTCAGTTCTTCCTAAATTAAGCTCTAAGTATAATGCAAGACCCATCAAAATCCTATGAGCTTTTAATATTTTTATATTATTAGACTGATTTTATAATTTTTATCAAGAAGCTAAACTATAATACTTCTCAGAGAAATTACAGAAGAGAATCTTCACAACATTAGACTAAGCAAAGATTTCTCAGATAGTCACATAAAAAGCACTAATCATAAAACATGATGAGGCTTAATCCATAGTAAAACCTGTTCTTTTCAAAAAAATTTAAGAATAAAAATTAATGGGCACCTGGATGGCCCAGTTGGTTAAGTGTCCGACTCTTGGTTTTATCTCAGGTCATGATCTCAAGACCTTAAGATCAAGCCACACATTGGGTTCCGAGCTCAGCATAGAGTCTGCTTGAGATTCTCTCCTTCTCCATCTTCCCCTCCTGCTCACACACACACACTCTCTATCCCCCCAAAAGTAAAGGAGAAAAGGAAGGAAGGAAGGAAGGAAGGAAGGAAGGAAGGAAGGAAGGAAGGAAGGAAGGAAGGAAGGAAAAGAAAGATGAAAGATGAAAGAAAGAAGAAAGAAAGAAAGAAAGAAAGAAAGAAAGAAAGAAAGAAAGAAAGAAAAAAGAAAGAAAGAAAAAAAGAAGAAAGAAAGAAAGAAAGAAAGAAAGAAAGAAAGAAAGAAAGAAAAAAAGAAGAAGAAAGAAAGAAAGAAAGAAAGAAAGAAAGAAAGAAAGAAAGAAAAGAAAGAAATCTTTAAAAAAAAGAATAAAAATTAAGCTGTAGATTGGGGCAAAATAATCACTGTATATAATTCTTAAAAAAGGAATTTTATCAAGAATATATAAAAATGACTTTAATAACTCATGAATAATAGGCTAACAAATCATTTAAAAAGTGGTAAAAGACTTGAATGAATATTTCACAAAAGAAGGCATACAAATAGCTAATGAACTCATGAAAAGTTGCTGAACATTATTGGGCATCAGAAAACGCAAATTGGTTTAACATTGTGAGATAGTATTTTATACCATTAGAATGGCAACAATTTCCAAAAGATAAGGATATCAAGTGTTGACAAGGATGTAAAGCCAATGGAGTTCTCATAATTTGCAGCTGAGATGGTAAAAGTACTGGGAAACTAGAGAAGAATTTTTTGATTTTTATAAAACAAACCATAAAGTTACTCTGTCACCAATTACACTCTTAGGTATTTATCTAAGAGAATTGAAAGCATATGCCCACAAAAGGAATTATGCTCACGTGTTCACAGTAGTTTTATTCACAGTTGTCAAAAGTGGAAATGACTCTAATATTCATCAGCAGGTAAATACATAGGCAAATCATAGCAAAACAACACAACGAGATACTGCCCAGAAGTATACAGCAATAAATGACAGATGAAAGAACTAACTTTCAGAAGGAACGTAGCATCACTTCTGTCTTATTCTATTGGCTACACAGGCTGACCTTGTCACATGTGAATGAGCTACACAGAGCAGGATGCAGAGTGTGAATACCAGAAGGTCAGGATCATTTTGGAGATTGGCTGCCACAGGTATTTTCACAAAGTAGTTAGTTGTCTGGGGGATATCTGGTGGTGAATTGAATTACAGGGTATTTGAAGTGGCATGTACAAGGGGGGCTGGGAGGAAAAGTTGTGGTCAGGTTTTGATAGGAAATTCGACTTGTGTGTAGCAGAAGTAAAACTGGAATTATCCAAAATAAATTTCAAAAGAAACTCATCTGCAGCAATGAGGCTATAAATATTGTTTGATAAAACTCTTTCAAAAGGACTTAGTTTTGGAAGCAAGACTAGGAAACACACCGTCCTCTTGTGTCCAAAGGTATCCAATTGGCTTGGCTCATTGCTGTATGTCTGTTGATGTTGATAGATAATTTGCAAATTGTGTTGTCAACACAACATTTAATCTGCTCTGAGCAGCTCATAAACAACACTTTGATTAATTCTTTCAGTCGGTGTCTTCTGGACAAGATTTACAGAGCTCTGCTTATTTGGATGAAAAATAGAGAGACAAGCTGTCAGTATAAGGGGAAGGGGGACGGGAGGGTTTCCTTTCCTCTTTTTCGGTGGCATTTAAGAAGTGTTTTTTAGTTAGGATTTTGAAGGTTTGGTCCCACAAGGGAAGGATTTCTCAGTAGAACTCGGCAATTGGCACGAGGCAAGGTTCCGTGTCAAAATGGAATAAGCCAGGATGGACAAAGGCAGCTTGGCAGTGGAATACTGTAGAGAGGGAAGAGTCAGTCAAGCCGAAGGCAGGAGATGACTTTCTGAATTAGCCAATTAGTTCCAGAAACCTGTTGGACAATTACAACTCAGAAAGCCTGCCATCCATACTCCCTGTGGAATACGGAAATATCAAATACTTGAATAGAATTCGGTTCAACCAGCACATTTCAAAAAAAAAAAAAAAAAAAAAGGATTAGAACTAAAAAAGAAAAAAAACTTTCAGTAGCATGAAATATAAAGGTAAATATGCATTATTATTGAACCAATCTGTGTGTATGTGCGTGTGTGTGTGCGTGTAAGAAAGGGGAGAGAGGAAGGTGGAGAGAGATTGATTTTATTGTTGTCCTTTTCTTGTACTAGTACATGCCAGTCCCCCAAATCTGTTTAGTTGAGTAGTTTCTATTAATTTTGGCTTTGAAATAATTTTCCATTGAAGCATGCCTTTTAATCAGCATCTCTCTACCTTTGTTGATTTATCCCAGCCAAGATGAGTGAATAGAGTTCTAAGCCACTGTTTATGGAGCACTCTTATATCACTGTGAAACATGGGGATCATTCAGCAACTTAGGCATAGAGACCTGGAAATGAATATCATTTGGAATAAGGTCCTTTCGCAGCAATTATGACACAAGATGTACAGACAGTCTGCAGCTGATAGGGAAAAAAGATCCAAGAAAATAGCTATCTAATAATTTCAGGACTATTAGAAATGTAAATAACCCAACACCACAATTCCTCCTTGAATTTGTCCCCTTTTATGCCTGTCTCCTCTCAAAGGGATAAATATGATTTTTATGAGCTGCGTTTTGGAATGCACACATTTCTAGCGATCATGCCAAGTGTTTCTTTTGTTGTTCACATCTGCATCTTTCGATATGATGAAGAGTCAACAAGAAAGTAGATTTGGTTTTGTTCCTTTGACAAATAAAGTTCACTTTGGGACACAATTGGAAAAAGACAAACATTACATCCGTAGCAGAAAACCAAAGCTGAATTTTCCATTCATGGCAGTTGTACATTGTAACTTATATGCAAGGCCCTTGGAAATATTAACCCAGATTCAGAAATTAGTAATTATATTGACCTTGACATCTGTCCTCATTACCTTGTTCCCAGCTCACACAATTAGTTTAGCTGAGAATGTCATCAAAACCTGTGTTTTAGATCTATTTCTAGTAAGGAACTCCTTCAAATCATTGCCCCATGAAAATTACAATATTAAGGACACAAAGGTATACGTGTATGTAATTGCAGTAATTGTGTTGAGAAAGAATTCACGTAAATCTCCTTTAGGGGCTTCATTCTATTTGATGGCCTTCATGTACTCCCTTAAAACTGAAATGATTTCAAAGCATTGTTCTACAAAAGATGATCAGAAATTATCATATATGAAAAGAGAAAGGGTGAAAGAGAACAATTTGAGAGGTTCACATTGTGAAATAAACTTCAGGCTTTTAAGTTGAGGAAAGCAGAGGCTAACAAAAGTCCTGTGATTCTGGAACTCTCTATGTCCTCTGCTCACTCCCTCTCCTACTCCCTGGACCACAATTTGTTGGAAGCGTTATTGTTGTATAAGCAATATGCTGACAGAGTCTAAATGTAACACTACCCTCCTGAAAAATGAGGGAATCACGTACTCATACAAAGAGGAAAATACCTAGTGATTTTCATTTTCTGAAAATAGCAATAGTCTATTGGGTTTATTTCATGTTTATAAAAGCCTAATAATCTATGATAGCTGAAAGCAAATGTGATTTATTAAGGTCTCTCACAGACAGAAGATAAACCCATAATGTGCACACAATTTTTTTTTTTTTAAAGGAGTGTGCTAAAAAGAAAAGAGTCAACAGCTTGCTTACTCCGTAGCTCTAGAAAGTGATGATTTGAGGCTGTGAAATATCAGAGTTGATGAATGGTGGAAGCAAAATTATAACTGTTGTTCTATGGTGAGATAAACTTTCACCTCCGTGAAGAAAATATAGATTACTGAAACTGATTGCAAGCAATCAGCGCTGTATATTCTTCTTCCCTAACTGAGCAATGTTTGAATTTGTGCCTTTCAGACAAATGCATTAATAACATTTAGCCACTAGGTATTTGTGGAGGAAATTGGAAATTGTTTTTAATTTGTTGGTTTGGTGAAGCGATAATATATTGAGCCATAAGGGAGGGGGTAAAAAAAAAAAAGAAGCTATTGGTATATGATTTCTATTTGCATATGTAAATATACTAATACATGCAGAGCCATGCTGTTCTTATAAACTCTCCCACACAAAGAGAAGGGTTAATAGACAGGGAGATTGAAAAACCTGCATGACCACGTTGTAAAATATGGATTTAACACATAACTCATTGGAGGCCTCCAATGAGTTATGGGCCTCATTTGCTGCATATTACAGACATTTTTTCCATATTCCTTTTCAACAAGGCATATGGTTTAAATTAGTTTCATATTGGGTTTTCTGGGATCTTTCATGGGCTGTTTTCTTCAACAAACTGTAATGCTCTTGCTCTTTTAATTCTATACTACGATGCCATTAAGTGCAGTTCTTTAATTACTATGTGAGGCGATGCCTCAGGAACACATTCTGTAATAGCCACAGTGGACTATGAGTTTGGATCAAGAATTTCTATTCAGTTGATGAACTTAAAAGAAGCTGCAAATTCCTTCCGGATGAAGGCGAATGGGTAAAAGTCTGTGTTAGCGTGAGGTGGGGGGCAGGGAGCAGTTTGGGAGAAAAACATGCAGATGCACCTTCAGTTGAGTCAGGAAAGGAGACTCTGATAGGTAACAACATCCTGAAGGGTTAAGAATATTAAAGGACCCCATTTCCCATAACTTAGCTCATAAATCATATTTTCAGGTACTTTACATGATTTATGAGAGGCTGGCTGTCTGCATGATCAGTAAGTTGCATTAAAATGGCAATTGGTACTTCCAAAACAGAGCCTGATGATAAGAATCCAAATCTCAGAGAAGGCAAACCTCAGCACACAAGTCAGCTGAAAGCTGGGATGGGAAGCAAGGATCTACAGTTCATGCTCAGTCTCTAAAATTCAAGACGTAAAATCAAAATATTAAGTGGGAAAAGCACTGTGCTGGAATAATAACACTTGGGTTTTTGTTTTTTTTCTCACCACTATAAACTTGATTAAGTCATTTATTTTCTGTGGGCCTCGGTTGCTTAGTAAAATAAAGGACTCAGGGATTTCTTATCCCTAAATATGTATTTTGGTTTGCATATGTATGAATTATATATTTCCATTATGTGTAAATATCTATATATTATTTATATATATATATATATTTTAAAGATTTTATTTATTTATTTATCTTAGAGAGACAAAAGGAAAACATAGAGGGAGAGAGAGAGGGAGAAGCAGACTCCCCGTTGAGCAGAGAACCCGACCCAGAACTTGGTCTTGGGACCCTGAGATCGTGACCTGAGCCTAAGGCAGATGCTTAACCAATTGAGTCACCCAGAACCTCCTATGTACCATTTATCTATCTGTTTAGATTATTTATCTATGTATCTATAATAGTATACAGTATGTGATATGTCTGTGTACGTATGTATGTACGCATACACATACATTTCTAATGTACCTATATACATTTATCTATACCTACACACACACACATACATATATACACACATACATACCTACACACATGAGTTTTCTACGTGTACGTGTATATATAGATACGGTGTTTCATTAAAATTGTGAACGGGGGAGCTTCTAGGTGGCTCAGTTGTGTAAGCATCCACCTCTTGGTTTCAGCTCAGGTCCTGATCTCAGGGTCCTGGGGTTGAGCCCCACATTGGGCTCCATGCTCAGCACAGGGTCTGCTTGAGATTTTCTTTCCCTCTCCCTCTGCCCCTCCTCCCACTTGCACTCTCTTACTATCTCTCTCAAAAATAAATAAAGAAAATCTTTTAAAAATGTGAAACTGGCTGAAGTAAATATGTACATCTTTATGTATACATACATATGTAAGAAATATATATATATATATATATGCATATATATATGTAGGTGAGCAAATAGATGCACCTGTTAGGAGAACTGGTCACTTATATAGCACCAGCAGCTTATGGGCTCTTGTTATCTAATGTAGCCTATTATTCTGAATATCATAAATGCCGACTCCTAGAAATGTTAAATTTATGAATAGTCTTATAAAGTATAATCAAACATTCTCTTCAATGTTATAGTTGTGTAAGGTACTATGTTTTCCTTTAGAAATAAAAATTTATAGGAAATTGCAGCTTAACATTTATCATGGGCAAATGGAAGATCAAAAAAGTTTATAAAGTATGTCTTGTTACTTTGTATTAGTGAGAACAAATTCCATTTCAAGAGTAAATTAAAATTCATAGTTTTGTTATTAGACCTTTATTCTCATGCAACTCATTTAAATTTTATAGTGGAGGACTGTTAAGTATTTTGAAGCCTCCTTAACAGGAGCAAATTCAGTATAGAGTGACCTCTTTGCAAAAGACTCTGTAACCCATTAGATTATCTCCAAGTTATGTTTTCCTGAACACACCAGACATGAATAAGACCCAATAGATCAAAGATTAGCTGAGAAATAGAACATTTACAAGCTCAGAATGATTTGACACATTGGGTCACCCTAGAATTATGAAAACTAGACTTTTTAATTATTAACAGAAATTTAGATACAGGTTTACCCTAATAAACTGTCTATTGTCCTTGTATGTCAAGAAAGCTGCTGAAAAAAAAAAGAAAAAAAAGAAAAAGAAAGAAAGCTGCTGACCTCTGTGTCTTCGCTCATTAGCTACAGCCCTTACCTCTACCTCAAGCTCCTAATCAGCTACCTTAGATCAGCATTCCTTCGGATTTGGTCATTTGGGCTTGAATTCGTTGCTTCATGCTGCTATAACAAACACACCATAGACTGGGTGGCTTAAACAGCAGAAATTGTGTTTCCACAATTCTGGAGGTGGAAAAGTGCAAGATCAATCAATCAATTCAGTTCCTTGTTTGTTGTGGAGGGACACCTTCTTGCTGTATCTTCACATAGTGGAGAGAGAGAGGGAAGCAAGCTCTCCCACATCTCTTCTTGGAAGGGCACTAATGCCGTGATAGCTGGACCCTCATAACTTAACTACATCCCAAAGCTCCAGTTTCCAAATACCAGTACGCTGGGAATTAGGGCTTTAGCATGTGTGTGCTGGGGGGGAGGTGGATAAACATGTTATCCATAGCAGGCTGCTGGCCCTTTCCTTGGCGGGGAGGGGGGGGTGGTTACCAACTCAACTATTGCAATAAGGCTCCTTTGCTGGGCAGCACATTTGAGAGCTAAATGTGAGTTTTCTACATGAAACCGGGAGTTATTAAATAAAAAAATATATAGAATTCTTTTCCTAAGTAGAGGACTATTTTTGGAGTTAGTAAGTAGAACTTATTGAATTCATTTAATGAAAGTTTTTACACATAGCCTACCATAATAAAGCATCCAGAATAAGAAATATAATAAATCAGAGGCTGACAAAATACATACAAAAAGGAGATGAGTTATAAATCCCTCAGGTCTTTCAGGCCCTTGGTATTTTCCAAAGTGTAGTTCTTCAATGGGCTGGATCTTGTGCATGTGTGTGTGTGTGTGTGTGTGTGTGTGTGTGTGTGTGTGTGTTTGTGTGTATAAAGGTGCAAAGTCTGGAAGTAAAACTTCAAATAGTCAATGCTTATCTGAGTTGCAGAGGAAGGATGAGAGGCAAATAAAGCATAAAGTACTACATTTGTTTTTAATCAATATACTTTTATAGTGTTGGGTTTTTAAAAATAAGAATGTATTTGCACGTTACTTGTTGAAATTATTCAAAAGGTTATGTTGAGTTCTCTGTTGAGAATATAGTGATTCATAGAAAAGTTTTGGTTAAATGATCTGGGCAGATCATCTTACGGTAAGTTTTTGATTTTTAGTTTGTCTTTCTTTTTAAGATTTATTTATTTATTTTGGAGAGAGAGAGAGAGCACATAGTGGGGTGGGACACAGAGACAGGGAGAGAGCATCCCAAGCCAGCTCTGTGCTGAGCACAGAACCCATCCTGGGGCTCAGTCTCATGACCCTGAGATCATGATCTGAGCTGAAACCAAGAATCAGATGCTTAAGCAACTGTGCCAGCCAGGCACCCA
Organism: Canis aureus; assembly: GCF_053574225.1. Taxonomy (NCBI): domain Eukaryota; kingdom Metazoa; phylum Chordata; class Mammalia; order Carnivora; family Canidae; genus Canis; species Canis aureus. The sequence continues at coordinate 87,828,191 of NC_135612.1, read as the reverse complement.
AAGCTTATTAATTTGTATTTAAATAGCAGTGTTCTTTATGAACCCTGTGTTTAAACAATTGTAATTTGGGAAATAAATTAAAAATGTATTGATGTATACGTTGATGCATTGATGTATGTAATTGAATATTTATAGCACTCAGACTTATGCTGGCTATCAGGGTTTAGCTGAGTGCTATTTTTGAGACATGATGTATTCATCTGATTCCCACTCAAGTCCTGTCTACTCACAGGAAACACACAAAGAAGTTCTCTGAATCTTTGGTTTTTGTAACAAGGTTGGATAGGATTTATATTTTTGAGTGTGTTTTAATTTTAAAAAAGAGAAATGGGTATAAATATCATTTGTAGTGGTGCTTTCGGTGCCCTACGTATATCCTCCTGGCCCTTTCACATTAGTTATGGTTCTCCAGAGAATCAGAATATATATAGTATAATATGATATATACTCAGGATGCATCTATATCTGTATATCTATGTATTATAGCTCTAGATCTAGAGATGAGAGAGACAGTGGTTGATTGATTTGAAGAAATTGGCTCATGCAGTTGTGAGTCTGGCATCTGAAATCCCTAGGGCAGGCTGGCAGGCTGGAAACTCAGGTAGGATTTGACACTCAGTCTTGTTTTGTTTTGTTTTTTTTCTGAAGATTTTATTTATTTATTCATGAGAGACACAGAAAGAGGCAGAGACAGAGTCAGTGAAAGAAGCCGACTTCATGCAGGGAGCCCGATGGTGGGACTCAATCCCAGGACTCCAGGATCATGCCCTGGGCTAAAGCAGATGGTCAACCACTGAGCCACCCAGGGATCCCAACACTTCAGTCTTGAGATGAAATGTCTTCTTCTCTGGAAAGCTTTAGTGTGGGCTCTTTAAGCCTTCAACTGATTGGATGAGGCCCAACCCCACTTTCAAGAGTCATCTCTTGTGCTTGAAGTCAACTGATGGTAGACAGTAACCACCTTGACAAATTATCTTCGTAGCAACCCCTAGATGAGTGTTTGGTAAAATCACTGGATACTCTAACCTAGCAAAATTGACACCTAAACTCCACCACAGCAGTGTTTCAATGTCCAACTATAAGTGTGTGCAAGTCTTTTCTAAATGCTTCCTATGACCTATAGCCTGCTCTATCTGTGCCTGTGGTTAGAGTTTTGGAGAAAGGACTTTCTGAGAAAGCCCTCTCATTCTATGGCTGATGAGAGTTGATGTGTAAGTCAACTTATCCATGGAGGATACATTCTAAGAATCGCACCCGCCCCCCTGCCCCACCCCATGGGTGCCTGAAACTGGATAGTACCAGACCTTATATATGGTATATATGTATTTATACATCCATACCTATGACAAAGTTTAATTTATACATTAGGCGCAGTAAGAGATTAATAATGACTAATAAAATCAGGCAATTATAATGTATTATAATAAAAGTTATATGAATGTAATCTCTCTCTCTCGAATTATCTTATTGTACTATATTCATCCTTCTTGGGAGAGGTGAGATGACAAAATGCCTATGTGATGAGATGAAGGGAGGTGAATGATGCAGGCACTGTGATGTAATGTTAGGCTACTATAGACCTTCTGATGACACATCAGAAGGAGGATCCTCTGCTTCTGGACTATGGTTGGCCACCTGTAAGGGAAACCACGTAAGGGAAGGTGCAGCCTTTGGGGGGCTACTCCAAGCTCCCTCGCATAATTCCGAGGCATATGCTCTTCTTCTGCTGGCGTTTCACAAAAGTGCCTCTCAAATAAATGGTCTTCACCTCAGTCTCAGCAATGTCTGTTTCTGGAATAAGCGGAACTAATACAGCATGATCATTTTAATTGGTGAGAATATTCTGGAATCATTTCTTGAAACCTAGGATGGGGGAATTTGCTAGCCAGAAAACACTGATCTGTATTAATGGTTCTCTTTTCTAGTTGCTTTTGTTATCAGTAAAAACAACTCTTTTTCATGTAAAACCTCTTTTTTCAGTATCTTCAAAAGAGTAGCTATATATTTATATTTACTGAACGAGAAAATACAAGTTCACATCTAGCTTTGAGAATACTTTGTAATAAGTTTATTTTTTTTTCTCTCCTCTCTTTCCTAAAAGTGTTGAAGCTTTATTAGGTTACAGATATTATTTTGTTCACTACTGTATTTCCAGAGGCTAGAATGGGGACTGGCACATAATAAGCATTCAATAAATATTTCTGAGTGAATAAACTATGCAGATGCCCAAGAGTTTTCCTTTGTTTTTGGATTAGCTCCAATGATTTGTAAATATGGTTGAATAGGAATAACCAAGAAATATTTTTAAAAATAAAAATCCTGGATACCATCCCTAAAGATAGTATATCAGACATTGTAGGGTAGGTAGCAGGGTCCAAGAATCTAGCTATACACACGCATACATGTATGTGTATAATCGATTTTATAATTTTTAACAAAAATTCAATTGTCTTAGCATTCAAATATACAATTCATTCTTAAAAATGAATTGCTTATCAAAAGGGAATGCATTTTATGCATTTGCAAAATAAGATATTGTCAAATTTCCTTCCCAAAGTGCCACATAGCTCATTATTGAGAATGTTTGTTTTCAACATTCTAACATTGGATATTTACAACTTTTTTTTAACCAGTTGATGGATAAAAATATATATTTTTATTTTTCTATTTTTTTCTAGTTGTTCTAGGACTAGCTAGTTTTCTCTTTTTTGATCATGTATACTTCCTAGTTTATGAATTTTTTATTAAAATGCTTTGTTCATTTTTTAAATTGAATTCTTTGGCTTTATTTTTTCAAAGGCTTATTCTATTTTATTAATATAAAACCTTTGTTACATTTGTTAATATTTTTTGCGTATGTTTTAATTTGATTCTTATCAAATTATTGAGGATGACCATCTTCAATCACACAAAAATTTTAATGAATTAAAATTTACCTCTTTTTCTTTCCTTTCTGGTATATGATTTTACATCTTAAGATTTTTCTATCCCAAAGCATAAGTATATTCTCTCATATTTTTCCCAAATTCTTTTCCTCTAAAAATTTCTTATATCTTTATTTTTCATAGTATTTATTTTTATAAGTAAGATATAATTTATTTATTTTGGAATTGGCTAGCTAATTACTTCAACATTATTAACTGTTTATACTGTGCCATTTGGATTTGAAATATATCAATTTTAACACATAACACTTTCAGATACGTACATGGGTCTATTTCCATATGACTTACCGTTTTTCCTTGATCTATTCCTCCATTCTCACACCAGTATCATACTGTTCTAATTCCTATAGTTGTATAACGTATCTTGTGATCTGGTAAAACAAGACCTCATCATTATTCTGCCTTTTAATTTTTTTTCTAGCACCTCTTATATTTTCTCTTCTAGAAATAGAATCACCTTATCAAATTCTATGAAAAAAAGTTATTGGCTCTTGATAGGTATTTATCTGAAATTCTAGTTTAATATAAGGGGAAGCTAATATCTTTACAATAGTATGTCTTCCCTTCCAGGAACATGGCACAGCTTTGCATGTATTATTCAGATGTTCTTTTATAGCCTACCTGATACTTGAAGATATAGTGACAATTTAATCCAATTTGGCTTTTGATTTATTGGAATAAAGAGTGTTTACATCCTCAGCCTGCTATTTGAAGACTGCTGGCAAAAAACAACTTGGAACATTTATATCCCGTCATGTGGAAAAAAAAAAGAAAAAAGCATAAACAAATAAAAAAAAATAAACCAGTTGTTTCTTTATAATACAGTTTTCAAGACTTCAAATTATAAGTCACCAAAAGTTTTTTTTTGTCTTATATTTTGATGGTATGAGGCGTAGTTAAATTTTAATCCACATTTTAATACCCATTAGTTCTCCGAACAGAAAACAATATGTATAATTTTTGAATTTATTTGTTGACAATTCATGCTTTTTATTACATAATTAATTTAAAGTAAATGAAACAGTATGCATCACTTGTTAAATGGGAAAAGTAAGAATTTGTCTTTATATAGTATGAATATTATCAAAGATTATATTAGCATCTTTATAATATGGAATTTAATAATATATGAATCCCAAACCACTTTTATCCTAAATCACTTTTCACACCCACAGAAAATGAGAATACGATACAAAATAATGAGAGGAGGCTCAGGAGGTGATATGTGGTTGCAATCAGTGGTTTGAAAGATGAGCATGACTGGAATGTGCTTCCAGGAATTTGTTTCCTGTTTCCTAATTTGAAGTTTAGTGCCCAGTGCCCTTTGTTTCTGCTCCTGCCTCTCTTTTGCTTCTCATTCAAGGTCCCCACCCATGATCCTTCTGCTAAGAAACTGGAGAATGTGCTAGGAAGAAATGGAGGAACTTGGCAATCACATACGTGTTTTGTTTTTCATTGAGTGAAGATTGCAATTTTTCTTTCAGAGCTTAAAGCTATTAGGCTGAACATAACAATAACTTAGGCTACTTTACATTTCTATATAGTGACTTAATTTGAGTGACAGTATTAATATTTTATCAGGAAATCAGCACTGTCTTTTAAATATGTACTTTTAAAGCTTTATTGCACCCAAACATGTGATTTATGGTATCTTGAGGCTCAGATATTTTCTCTTAGAGCCGTGTTCCCATTCTTTCACAAAGTCAGTGGTCAATGGAATTCAAAATACATAACTTTCCTTTAGAGATAGCTAGTGTCCCTGTTGCTCTTTGGAGAGTTCAAAAACTGATCCTCAGATGCAACTGCCTGAAAAACTAACTGCCATCATGAAACCTGCCCCATTATTTGCATTAGGTCACAAAGAAGCCTTGCCCTGAGCCCTTTCAGAAATTTAAGAATAGAACTTTAAACCTTTTATTTTATATCCTACAAGAATTTGAGTTCATTTTCAAAGGAAAGTCAGAGACTCCCTACAGGATGGTGGGCTGAAAATAATTTGATACATTAACTATTTTCTCCCATTTTTCCTTCTTTTTCTTGCCCCACATTCAAGCCCATGCTTTAAAACCCGGTAAGAAGAGGATGGCATATCAGAAAAAAGTAGAAGTCTGCATGACTTCCTGGCTTTTGCTTCTAAAAGGCTAAGTACGTTAAAAAAACAACAAACAAACCCCTCCCAAACAGGGATGGGCTAAGACAGAAGAAGAAGGACTTTCTAAGAGTCGAGAGAGAGGGAGAGTGCTGGCCTTGTTCTAGGAAGTAACTTGCTGAGGCTGTGGGGGAGAGAGGCATGTGGGGCCCAGAGCAATACCTTGGCACTTCCCTGAGAATGTGGCATACAGGTGTAGGTACTGAGTTGGTTTCTTAGGCCTGAGGTCTTTCCAAATGCTTGAGCCTCAAAAGTGGCAGCAGTGTCAGATCTGGACGGACCACAGGAGCAGAGCCATTATGCATTTCATTCATAACTGCAGTGGGCCGGTGGCTGAAGATTACAATGACCAACCCAACACTGGTCCTTGCAGTGGATCCTAGGATCTCAGCGTAGCCTGGGTGAAGCCTGAAGAACAGCTAAGAGGTTATTTCTGCCAGAATAAAGAGGGAATTAAAGGAAATAAATTGATAAGTTCAGCACATATACCTCTGCAGAGTGCTACGGAAATTAATCCAGTAGACTTTTCCCAACCTACATTATTGTACTTGTCCTCGCGCAAGCCTACAATTTTGATTCCGTCTTCCCAAAAACTTAACCTCTGTTCCCAATTATTACAATATTATGTATATGTCTGTGTCAGAGAGAGTTAAAGATGACCCTTACCCCCAGGCATTTTGCACTGTGTTGCAGAGCTTTTAAAATCTGTCCCTTGGGCTCCCAGTAATGGACAACAACTTGAACTACCTTATGCAATAAGGGGCATTCTTTATAAGGATAAAAAAAGTGTTGGGGTGGTATTTGAGGGCATGAATGTAACTGAAACTTGGAATGGGGCTAGAAATAGGAATTGGACGGGCATTAGAAATTCTCTGCATGCTTCCTTCGCATGTTTACCCTCCTCTCCTCTCTTTTCTTCTCTGCCTGCCCCCTCATCGGCTCTTTTTGCCTTTCTCTCTCTTTTGCAGAATCTTGCATTACACTTCCTTGTCGTGCATGGTGTAGCTGACTAAAGGAATCTCAGCTCCAAATTTTTAAGAGATAAAATTTGATGGGACAGGAGGCCTTTCTCAGTGTCTAGCACTTATAAGTGCTCATGTTATTCTTCTCATTATCATCCTGAGCAAACAGACCACTCACCGTCCAGCTTTTCATCCTTCTTGACGTGATCAAAATTGCCTGATTTAGCTGTGTATATATACCTAAGGTTTTCACATAAGGCTTCTTATTTGTTGTTGAGTATCACATATAAGCAACACCTCTGTAGCTGAATATGCATCCAGGAGAAACATGTAAGTGTTCATATGAGAGAAACTTATCAAGCAATCAGATTGATGGATTATGCCCACAGAACACCATCTCTTTTATTTCCCTTCCTTTTCCAAATTTCCTTCTATGTACTACTTAATGGCATGCTTTAACTTTCTTTTCTCTTCAAATATAACCCCTAAATATATTTCCTCTGCTTCCTTCCTTAAAAACAATGCTTTTGTCCTTGCAATTTCACTTTGCAAAATCCCTGCAATGTATTATTCCAACATGGCGATGTAATGATGTCTGACATGAATTCCTGTCCACCTTCCACCTCTACCTCTCTGCCACTTTTCACAATACACAGGAGGCTAACAGAACCATATTTGCTAAATAATGGCTTTGTTAATCTCATTCCTTTACCCCAAATTTCATCCCCTTAACAATTTAAAATGGATCCTGAGTTTCCCACTTCCGACTGATTTGCATTTTTCTTGGTTGTGTGCTGTTGAACAGCTGCTGTTTTCTCCCCAGAAGGGGGCGGGGGATGGTTTCCATGGAGATGGTGATGACTCTGCTCAGATGTGGACATCTCCAATATTCCCACTGCATTTGTAATTTCTAGCATCCAGTCCATGTGGAGCTCCTAAGTAGTTTCATTTCCTTTTGGCAATAAACTCCTTGGAATTCTGACTCCAGAACTTTTTAATTGGCCCTGGTTTGTGGCCACCAATGTATTTAATTGACATCAAGATACATTTATTTGTCATTGAGTCCTTACATGGTTATGTGCTACAGAAAGCAATTAAAACAGGTACAATGCCTGTTATAAATAGGACACCTTGCCATAGTGCTTAAGCCATAGTGGGAATAAAACAAATGCTTATTGATTGATTCGTGGCAATGTAAAGGAAACTTTTAATTCCATTATGTTACTGCAGAAAAAAAAAAAGATACTAAATTAGAATCAGTTTGGGAACACTATTAGCAATTTTGTTACTTACATTCTGTTTTAGTTATATTGTAAGTTTTACAAAATACTAATTTTAGAGATGGTCCTGGTGAACCCTATCATGAAAAATAATTCAGTATTTTAGGCAAGACAGTTGGTATTATAGTAAAAGGCTGAATATTAGAGGCCAGACTTGTTGAAACATTGGTTGTTTAGTCAAAAAATATAGAAGTAAAAAAGAAAGGAAATAAAGACCTATATTATAATCAGTCATTTATGCATTCAACAAATATTGAGGACCTACTCTGTATCAGACTATGAATAAAATTGTGAGCAAAATATAGTCTCTTCTTTATGGAACTTAGAGTCTAATGGAAGATATAGACATTAAACTAATACAAACTCACAAATGTATAATAACAAGCAGTAATAATATTTCTGGGAAAAAAAGGATAGGGTGATATGAAAGCTTTTAATAGGAAGGCAGAAGCTAGACTGAGATGTGTGCGGTCAAAAGAAATCTAAGAGCTGGGCAGGAGCTAACTGGACAGGGGTTAGGGTGCTGTTTTAAGCACAGTTAGTACACCAACCAGTGCTTAATAACTTAATAATAGGATATTTGAAGCACGCATCTAAGTACTTTATCATGAGCCAGACTCTATTATAATTACCTCCACAAGTGAAGAAATGGGATGCAAAGAAGCATGAAGTAAGAGAGAAGTGAACCCAAGATTTGAACCTAAATAGTCTGAAACCAAAGCACACATACCTGATAACTACTCTATACTCTCATGTGGTGAGCAAAGACAATAATAGAATTTTTTGTTCAAGCAATCTATTGATTTTCTATGACTGCAGTTATGAGATCTGGGCCCAACTAAAAGAGCTTATAATACTTGTTATTTGCTATATAGACATAAAGCAGGCTGAGTCTATTTATGCCACTGGACAGTGTCCATATTAAAGTTACCATGGAACTATAGAAGGATGTGAAGGGCTGTCACCAACCAGTCTGCAGGAACTGTTGATCTCGCATCATTATTTCCAGGTTTCCTAAGTCTTATTCTCCTTTCACCCTTCCTTTATGGTTGATACAAGTAGAATAATATAGTTTAGCTGTGGTGCTGTATGTGTATAAATTACAACCAGAAACACATGCCAATTTTATTTTTGTCACTGGGAAAGACTTTTTAATTCATCAAAAGCCAGAAAACACTAATAATTATTTTGTGTGCACTATAAATCAGGATGGTAGAATGGGATGTTGCAGTTTAAATTTAGGCTCACGTATATTCAGGACAAATTGGGTCGACCCAAACTGATCTGGGTCGAGCAGAGAGGAACTCCAATTTGATAATAATTTTGTTTATACAGTTTTGGTGGATGAGGTTTCAAGAAAGAAATACATTTTGGTTATAAGTAAACCAAGACACCAATAATTCGTTTAAAAAAATCAATAGGAATAAGATATCTTGAGGCCATTCCTTGAGTATGATGTGGTTATTAGCTATGAGGTATCAACTGAGCTTTTGATGTCCAAAACAACAACAACAACAATAAAATCCCACAAAAAAACCCTAAGAAGTTGCGTTTATCTAGGCATGTATAGGGAGAATAATATGTATGTGGATTTCACTAGAAAGAGTCAATTTGGAAAACTCAAGTGTTCCCATCCTTTTTCTGTTCCCATTGTTGATGTTTTAGGCTATTATGTCCTAAGTGTCTGGATGTTTGCCTGTACTCCCCACTCATTTGGCCCAAGAATAGACATAGCCTAATGTTGCTATTGGTCTCTTTTGGATACACTAATAGTTTAATTGTATTTTAAATCGATTTTTAATGCCTAGAGTTTCCCTAAGTGAGTTTTTTAAATCTAGAAAATAAATACAGGTCTACATTATAGCAGTGAAGGGTTCCCCTTTATAACACTGCTGTGTCAGAGGGCTGTTAAGAAGTCTAATCGTGTAATGTTTATAAAGTGCTTTAAGAACATTAATTACAGGGTTTGGACTGAAAGAAACAAATAGTGACTTCTATTTTTAAATACTTTATGTCCTTTTGAGTTTACTGGGCCAAATATATAAAGTGGTACACCTTCATATTTAAAAATGTTGTTAAAATAATCATAATTGACATTTGGCAAACTGCTGACAGCTTGTTTTATATTTTGTACAATATAGAGATTTTCTACATTATAAAAAATTGTAATCCAATTGAGGCCTCACAATAATCTTGTGAAAAAGGCAAGATTGGTAATAATAATTTACCGGTAAGGAATTGAAGTTCAGAATAGGAGAATGAATTTTGCAAAGGATGCAGCTACAATGTTGGGGATCTTAGGGCTCTCTCACTACACAAAACAGAAAGTAACATATAGTTTGGAAAATTTTGTATTGAATCAATTCTTTACAAGGGTCAATTGACTACCATTAGGAATAATCTAGAAATAAACCACTGACTCTTCAGCTAATGCCACAACTCAGGGGAAACCATGCCTTTTGGATAATAAATAAGTCAATACCAGACTAACTACCTAAATAACTTTGGTGGAGTTCTGTTTTATTAGTTGTAAATGACAGAAATCCAACTAAAACTAACTTAAGCAGGAAGAGAATTGATTGACTCCCATACCTAATAATTCCAAAGGATGGGAATGTCTTTGGTCATAGTTTCATCCAAGGGTTCAAATGGTGCTGGTAGGACTCTTTGATCCTCTTCTTTTGGTCCAGGCTTCCTCTATATTTGGCTTTATTCTCAAGATGGTTTTCTCTGTATGGAAGCCAAGGTAACTTCTGGCAGAACTAAGACTTTCCTTACCTTTTCAGCATGACATTCCAGAAGAAAGCAGAATTTTTTGGAGGACTTTGGATCACGTGCTTATCACTGAACTAATCACTGTGGTCAGGGAGATCGAGCTCTCTAATTGGGCAGGCTTGGGACTTGTGCAGGATGTTGAGGAGTCATCTCCACACAATCTGAATGGGATTGTGAAAGATAGCCTCAACCAAAGTTCCTCTATTTTTATCTGTTTCAGTTATTGAAACTCTGGATTTTGTTTGAAGAAGGGCTCTGTGGCTCCTAAAGCTTGTAAACTACTGCTTTAGCAGAGTTTTGATTAAAACTAAGTACCATTAATCCTTCTAAGTATTTGATATAATTAAAGATATTTGGAAAATGGGGTTAGAAGACCTGGGCTTGATTTTTGGCTTTTCCATTTATAACCATGTGTCTTTGTGCAGATAACCCGAGTTTCAGATTTTTCACCTGTCACGTAGCCTAAAAATAGAACTGGTTAGAGTGCAATGAAACAATGCATGTGGAAGTGTTTTGTAAAGGTTCATTGGTGCTGTTTCACCTGTTATTTATTTTATTTAAGTTGTATATCATCTCGAGTCCTGAAATAGATGGAAATAGATGGCACAGTCAAAAGGAGTAACTGAAGACAATTTTATTAATAGAGTATTTACAAAGGTATGAGCAGGGCTAGGGGAACCAGCAAGGGAGAAATGCCCTAACAAGCATGAGAAACCATTACTTTCCCCATCTGAAAGGACAAAGAGAAGGAAAAGTTGCCAGAATATAATGAGAACTAGAGCTATAGGAAGGGTGCCAGATAGAATCTGTGGCATTATGTAAAAAAATCTAACCACCAGCCCAAACCTAGCCTAGCAAGAAGAGATGGAAAGATAAAGACCTCAACCTCTCTCTACTCTTTTACTCCAATCTCCAGATGATATTTTTCATCAGCCAAACCCAACTGGTATCTAGAGGGCAAGGGATGCTAGTAACACATTCCTTAGGGGTCATCCTTTTGGGTCATAGAGCTGGGTAGGGGAGGTTAGAGAGAGGATCTAAAGGGAGAAATGAAGAATACCTGGTATAACTCCCTTTCTCTTTACTTGCTTTATTTTAAGAACATCTAATGCTCTTGTATGTCATTTAGTTTAGTTTCTAGTTCAGTAGAATTTTAGTGATGGTTAAAAACAAACAAACAAACAAACAAAAAAAGACCCCAGACATTTAAATATAGGCTCAATAAGAACCATAGCTTACTTTAAAACTTGTCTTATTCTGTGGTCTGTATATGTGGACTTAAAGAGTATCCTAAACATCCTTCAATGTCCTGTGAAATTCCATCTTAGGTGGTTAGGAGCATCTCTCACTTTGCTTCTGAAAGCAATGCAGGGTAAGCTGTTTAATTTTCCATAGTGATATTTTCAGTTGCACTTTAAATTGAGTATTTCAAATAAGGATTTAATTTAGGTTTAATGAGGGAGTTATTATATGTTAATTAAATATCAACTGATTATTATGAATATCTATTGGGGCATAACAACTTTTTTTATTAAGATGAATATCTCTTAAACAATAAAAGCTTAGTAAATATGCTACTTATAATTAGTTTTAAAGTAACATTCAATAGAAAAAATATATTTAAAGGCACTACCTTGAGTATATTGTGGTTATTACCTATTAAATATCAGTGGATTATTGAGAATATGGCTATTGAGTTTTGACTCATAGATCTTAATAAACTGCTAGTTGCACCTAAATAAACCTCCATAAGTCAGCTAGTATTTAATTAGCAGAAGTATTTATAGCATAGCATTTACATTAGCATATTTATAATCAAATAAATAATATAATAACTCTTTTATTAAATCTAAATTAAATCCTTGCCAGAGGCATTTAAAGAGCAGTGGAACTACATTGGCTATGTGGTCTTTAATATTTAATTCATTACATCATTTTTAAACTTTAGTAATATGTTAACCAACTCATTAATATACTATATATATTCTAGGGATGTTATGAAATCGCACATAATCTATTTAGGATTAAAAATACTTAGATGGAATTGGACAAAATTCTCTAAGCCTTTCCTTGTGGTCCATTATAACTAGGCAAAAATATGGGGTATGAGTAAAATATGTCATTTTTATTGGCTGTACTTACTGTTGCTAGGGAGATTTAGCCAACACACATAGTTGGCAAGGCTGCCATCGGGGCATGTGAGGTGTCCACATGGGCTTCTGTAAGCAGGAGTTTGGATGTCAAGTTGCCCACAAGAAGAGAAGCCCTGAGTAGGCCCTGTATACAGTTAGTTATATGTTCATAAAAATAACACTCCACAGATGAATTGGCAGTTGTCTTGCACAGTTAAAAATGGAGCATAATTTCCTCTCAAGAGTGAGGAATAAAATCCAAACTAATTTTATTTCAATATTGAAATATCATAATTAAGTTTCCTTTTCACACAAAACAGATGAGGATGCAAAGAGAGTATTTGAGTCAGGCTCATCTCTTCTGAGGGGTCTAGTTAGTTCTTCCCCACCCTTGCTCCAGATGGAGGGCTTGTTTCAGGAAAACTCTAAATTTCATTTTCTCCTGGGAAAAAAGTCTTTGACTCTGCAGACATTTATTTTAATAGCAACAGTAGGAAATGATTCTGTGAAGATGATAGCAATGTGACATTGATTTGTGGATTTGTGCTTATATTGGCCAAAGAAATCAAGGAAAATATACTAAGGGTCCAATGTATGAATGAAGAGTTCCATATTCTGGTGCTGCTGAAATTCCCACCCATCCATGCTCCTGTCCTTAGGTTGTTGTGAAACAAAGGAGACCTGTATGGTGATGGTGATGGTGAAGAAGGTGAAGGAGGAGAGAGGAGGGAGAGGTCATAGTGGTTTACGTGTATGAGGTTACATGACTTTCTATCTGCTAGATCATGTTTTAATTATTTTTATGTGAATTATCTTACTAATTGGCTTTCTTTATAGGATATTAAGATATCTCTTCCTTTCTCTCAGTAATGCCTTCCTCCATGATCAATGGCCATTCAGGAGATCCTTTGCAAATTACCATGCTTTTCTCAATTTGCATCCAAATCATTTTACAAGGCCAAGGTGCATGGCGAGGCAGGAAGATGAATCAGGAAAAGTCCTGGTCTAGAAATATGCTATCTTGATTTCTACTCTCACCTCTGTAGTTAATTAACTGTATAACTCATCAGATTCTTCGTATATGAAATAAAGGGGTTTAGATCTCAAGATCTCAAAATCTAGTGCTGGGCCTTCATCCTTAGGAATGTTAGGGGTTCAGCTGGGACAGCACTTATTGCTAGAATTTGGAATATAAAATGCCTTTAGAAACATTAGTCCAACAATGTGTTGTTATTGGTCTGATGGAAGTTGGTTATATATAGCCTTATTTTTCTGTAACATTAAAACTTATTCTTTATACATGTCCTGAATAGAGAAGTAAAGATGATTATTATTGAATCTGTACAATGACTGTCTCAGAGGGTTTTAATTGCTTTCCATTCCATGGATACGGAAGGAAAGCTATTAGGATAATGAAGGCTCAGCATTTTGAAGGAGGCTAGAATGTAGCAATCATGCTATTCTACTTTTATATGTCATATTTCTAAGATCTATTGATAGAATCTTTCAAAATTTAGCTCCTTCAGAAATAGGGATTTTGATACTGTGGTCCAGCCTTACAGATATTAAGTTTTTCCCTTAACTTTGTCCCTGCTAATGATTTGCTGAAACAGAGTTCTTTAAGAAAGTAAGTAGACCAAGGGTGCTTTCTGAGGTAGTTACACCACTTGGATGAGGGTTCCCGGTGTTAGAATTGTTCCCTATGTAGAAGGGGCAAGATTATCAAGTGAATAGGAAGTCTTGAGATCCTCATACCCAGAAACTGAAGTTTCCTTTTCAGACTATATGACAAAGGGAACTGAAAAGGAAAGAGAGAGCTTAAGATGGCTCTTACTGGGAAACAAAGAAAGTAGGCTGCAGTCGAAGTTTCTACCTCAAAATCTGGCTTTTGCATTTTTATTTCTCTCCGTATCTCTATTAAATAACTTCTTTAAGGGGCTTTTTCAGTATCACTGTGCTTTGAGTTATGGCTTCATGTAGTGGTATACAGATAACACTATCATTGTAGATACCTCGTTCAGAAGTCAGGTTAGAGATCTACACATACATTAATTACACTAATATTTCTTTTCAGCTACTTCTTTTCTGGTACTCATTCGGGGTGGTTCTTCAAAATTACAAATCATGGAAAGGGTTGATTTTGCCATTTATATCTCACTTTATAGCATGCTGCTTTCTCTAAGTTTAAGATAAGCTTTGCTTTTCCTTGAACAAAGATATTCAGCCTATAATTTAATTTTAAAACATATATGCTAATATAAGGTTTCTGTAGCTACCATTTCAGTTAAGCATCTAAAATTAACCTACTTTTTTTTTTTTTTTAATTGCTTGGCTTGAGTCTGTAGCTATCACGGTTTAAATGTACATGCAAGCTTTGCATATGCCATTCTGTGGTGTGAGCATTTGTTTTTGTGGATTGCATGGAATCTGCTGGAATCCTCTTAGAAACAGAACGTAAAAATAGGTGTAAAAGCCACCCTGTCATGTATAACTCCCAAAGAAAATAGGACATTGCGTTTTCTTAGAGGTCAGTCAACAACTATATACTCATTTCCGTTGTAAAACTCTGCTTGATCTCAACAAGTCATATTGCCTATATCTCAAATATGTGATATTAAATGACTTGATCACACAGCTTGTCTAGCAAAATGCAGATAAACCTCTCTCTAAGTGGTGAAGATGAACCTACTTTGAAAATACACTTAGAAATCAACCCACAAGATCAAGGTTATTCCAATGTAGCTGGAGTATAGGAAACAGATAAAGAGAGACTCGAAGAAAGGAGACAAGAAAGCTCTTGGAGTGATTGAGAAGAAAATTAAAACGCCCAAAGTAAAGTACAATCTTGTGTTACATGACTTTGCCTTTGTTAGAAAGGCCTTTTCTTAAAATTATTGCATCCAGATTTCCTTATTTTTCCTAGCATGCTATTTCCAGGATGCATGTGCTTTTTTGCTTTTTTGCTCTTACTCATACCTTTTGTATTTTTCCAGAGACAATCAATTATTCTACCTTTCCCCATCTTTTCTGAAGTACGAACACATTTTGATTAACCTCTCTTAACCCATTCAGATCTTGTCTCTTCTGTTTGTCTTACCATGATTTAATTCTTCTTGCCTATGTCCACTTGGATTATGGATACTTTCCTCCACTTGCTATAAGCCAGTTCTCACATTCTACATCTATGAATCATTCACATGCAAGGTTGAAAAGAGATTTATAAGATCTTAATGCAATAATTCAAAAGGTGTACTGCTATCAGATATCTGATTTTCAGGCAAATAACAAGTTCACCTCATTATAAAAGAAAACAAGATAAATGTAGCTTTAATCTTGACTTTAAACCCGTTGTTTTGTTGTCACCTTCACAATTATTTTAAAGGTTAGTTCAGTGGTCACTGGGGTTTAGAGAGGGCATCTGGGTGTCTTATATTTAGACCAATATTTGAATTCAGAGAGAATAAATTAGAGAATTTTCCAAATATATAGGATTTGTTTAGAGAATTTTCCAAATGTACAGGATTTGTTTATTCTACAAAGAATAAACAAATTTTCCAAATGTATAGGATTATTATTCTACAAAGATAAATAGGGTCAGCCTCAGTCTCAAGTTCTTCATGTAATTCCTTCCTAATACATCTCAGCAGAATACAAACAGTTCGATATTTCTCATACAGGCTACATCCCTGCAGATGGTCATTTACGTTTTCTTCATTTTCTCCGTACTCATCACCAGACTTAGCCTAAATCACCATCACTTTATGGTTGCATTTTTTTTTCCACTCACTTATTGTCTAACTCAATAATTCAAATGCTACCTTTGAGGTTGCCAGCACGTGGTGTGTCTTTGTTTTCCACCGTATCCCCAATGCTTAGAACCAATAAATGACCTCTGTTAGGCACAACATAAATTAAAAGAATTTTTAAAAAACGTTGTATTTCTCTTTTAAAAGCTCATTAAAAAGATCATACACAGTCTCCCTAATTTTATTCTCTACCACTTCAGACTTCAAAACTCTGTCATTTTCTTTTTTTCTAGACTTTCACTTCCTTAAATGCTGAAACTGTATTGACCAACATATTTCTCTTTTCGCCTCTGCAATACTCTTCTTCATCCTCTTTCCACTTTGTCAACTTTTACCCAGTCTTCAGGTTGTAAATTAGGAGCTAATTTTCCTCATACCACTACTGAAGTAGATACTCCTTAAATGTTTAACCATTATAATTCCATCCCCCTCTGTTGTTATGTTTGGTATATTTCTCTCTTGGGCATCAAATGTGTATTTCTGGAGAACAGAGACCATATCTTGTTCTCTGCTATATTCCCAGGCCCTAGTAGTGGTTCAGTAAATATCCATGGAAAGCTTAGTAAATGTTCTCCAATTCACCTCCTTCTATCTATCATGCTGGCCCAGTGTATGTATTGAGCCAAATTTTTGCTTTAATTCTTGCTTCTAGATTTTGGGTTGTACTATTTTGTGTTTACAAGTGTTCCTTATGGGGAACAAAAGCTTTATTTCACACCCAGCAGAGTGATTGGATGTCTGTTCCCTGAGGATATATCTTTAGGATAAGGAAAGTATACCTGCTTGACCTCTGTGCTCAACACACTTACTCAGAAATCCCCATGGCTAACTCATTTTGGAATTGTGCCTGAGGCTAACATGACTTTTATTCTTCCAATGCAGATCTTATGGCTGTAACCATGCTGGTACTTGCTCAAGTCCCAGAGACCAATCCAGAGAGCAGAAAGGAATCTTTATCAGGGAACTCATTAGTTTTCCAACATGGCCGTGCATTTGAATCAATTGGGAAGGTTGAAAATGTACACGTTCTGGTTCTACCATACACCCAATGAATTAGAATTTTTCAAGGGTAGGGCTCAGGAATTTAGTGTTAAAAATGTCCCCTAGTGATTTTCATATACAACCAGATTTGGAAATCACGGATTTTTACTTTTACTTTCTACCTGAAGGATCACTCCTCTGAATCCTGAACTAGAAAATCATAATTACATTTCCCCTTGGCTTAAGGGAAAAAATGAAAAGAGGGCCCAATTTTTCTTGAGAAAGAGAGATTAAAAGTACATATAAGATAAAAATCAATCAAGATATACTAGGAAATTAATCAAAACTCAAAACTCAGTAAAGGGACAAGGGTACCCTCCATTTTTTTCTAAATATAAAAACTAAAGTTTCCAGTGGCTTCTCTGTTTACCTCATTTATTCATTCATTTACTAATGATTGTTTATTGAGTGACTACTACTGACCAGGCACTATTCTAGGTGTTAGAAATATGGGAATGAGCAAAAATTGACACAGCTCCTGCTCTTACAAAGCTTAATTTTTAGGGGAGGCAAAGGAGCAATAAATAAAGAAACATACAAGTGATGATTTTATCTTGAAATATGAAGTTCTATGAAGAAGACTAAAGCAATGTGAAGGGACAGAGTGATATACTGTTTTATTTGGGTGATAAGAAGGGAAGCCTCTTAGAAAGTGGCATTTGAGCAGAGAGACCTGGGTGGAGTGAAGAAATATATGTAAGAGATCGCTGAGAAGAGGACTCTCAGTGAAACTGAGACAGCAATGTGCTTGGTATTTTCATGGGAAAGCAACATTAGGTAAGTCATTTATTCCTCTGAGCATCAGTGTTTTCATTTGTCAAATGAGAATGGTAGTTTTGCTTTGCCAATCTTTAGGAGGACTGCTGTATTAAGTTAAGCAGCATACATAAAACTGCTTTGTCAGATCAAAGCATGTCAAAGCATGTCAAATCATGTACATATCTACATGTCATATGTACATATGGAAATCTATGTACATACAATATGTATAGATTTATAAGGCATGGTCTTACCATAGAAAGGGAATGCGTCAAGTATGAGTAGTCTGATACTGATCAAGGTTGCCTTCACAATAAAAAGCATAATTTTAGATATCCTAGAGCTGGAAGGAACTTCAGAAACTCTCACTTTCCCTAGGCTTTAAAGTTAGATTGATGTTATTAACCCATTTTTCAGGTCACACAATTTCATCCAAAAAAGACTGTGACTCACCCAAGGTGACAGTGCTAGTTAGACTAGAAGAGGGCTGACAACTCAGTTTTCTACTTTCTAAGGCAATGCTCTTTCTACTAGATCTTTTTTTGGAAATAATTCTATTTAGCCATGTTGCTTCTGTATGTACTTTCTCACGTGTTTAAGCGTCAAATTCTGGTGAAGAAAATGCAGTTCGGTCTTTCCATAGGCACCATCCAGACTCGGAAGGCAGGAGCCTTCTGGTACCATTGTTAAGGTCATAAATATCTCCCTTGCTGAATTAGCAGTGGGACTGCAATCCTTGACTCCAGAAAATGGCTTCTGCAGCCGGGCCTTCCATCACTGTGAAGTGACATATATCATCATCTAATATGGATTGGCCAACCTAAAAAAGCTCTATGTGCACAAATTTTGAGACATTTTACTGAGAAATGGAGCTTGAGAAATTGCCCAATGTCATCTTTCCTCTGGCTCCTCCCCAAGGAATAGATAAACATGACTTAGTCTGAGAAAATTCCATTGGCCTGGGACTAGGAGCGCTGACTGCGTGGTTTCAGGGGGATTGAAGTTGGCATTGAAATCCCCACAGGGAAAGGTCCTAGAGGGCAGACATCTACATTGGTTTATCCTGCACAGAGCCTCGTTGAACAAATCACATAGAAAGGGTAGCATAATAATGCAATCTCTTTGTGCAAGAACTGGTCAATTTGGAAAGCTGTCTTAACTCATGCTGGCCACTTTGGGACCTTTGAGTAAATTATTGCCTCTCTGGGAGAAGCTGGCTCATTAGGCTGCCACATATACAGCAAGGATAGCTTTATATTTCCATTCCCAGGAATGTTTGATAGATATTAATGGACTCTATTAAAAACTGGAGGCAGGAAGGATGTCTATTAGAAAGATAGTCCTCTGTTTTATTTCTACTTGCTGTGCTTGCAATCCCTCAACTGTGCAGGAGAAACCAATACATTCACTGAATGCCTACTATGTGCTGGCCACTTTGCGTAGAGTTTTCTCACTGAATTCAACTGATAATATCTCTTTTATAAATTAGGGCACTGGGGCTTTGTATTAGAGTTATCCAGAGAAATAGAACCAATAGAATGTATATGTAATATGTACACATGGAAATCTATGCGTAATATGCATAGATTTATAAGAAATGGTCTTACCGAGTTATGGAGGCTGACCAGTCCCAAGATCTGATATCAGCAAACTGGAGACCAGGAGAGCAGATGCTGTAGTTCCAGTCTGAATATGAAGATCTGAGAACTAAGAGAGCGATGGTATAAGTTCCAGTCTGAAAGCCGCCAGGGTTGAGACCTTAGAAGAGCCAATGTTTCTGTCAGAGCCCAAAGGCCAGAAAAGACCAGTGTCCTAGCCTGGCAGTCAGAAGAGTTCCTTCTTACACAGACTTCTTGTTCTATTCAGCTCTTCAGTTGATTGAATGGATCCTACCTACAATGGGGTATAGAGGGGACAGGAAGTCTCCTTTGCTTAGTCTACCCATTCAAATGTTAATCTCACCCAAAAACACTGTCATAGACACACCCAGAATAATGTGTGACCAAATGTCTGGGCCCTCTCTGGCTCAGTCAAGTCAACACCTGAAGTTAATCATGACAGGCTTGGGGGAAGGAAATTTGCTAAAAGACACATGGAGGTGAGTGAACATAGTTCTGTGTCTCAAAGCCTGAATCTCTCCCTCACACTTCATTGCCTCTTACCACTTCTTAAGTTGTCCCTCTGTGTGGAACAATATATATTTTAATAATGTGATTTTTTTTAATAAAGACTTCAGGGGTTACTCTGTGACTTTATTTCTTGCCATTCTCTAATGTTCAGCTTCCAACTCATTTAAACTCCTGTCATTGTCAGTTACGTATTTATGATCAATTGTATATACATGACTATGACTCATACCACTTTGACATGCTAGGCAATCTCTACCCTGCTTTTTGGTCTCTCATCCTTCACTCTTCACTGGAACCTTTTAAAAGCACCTATGAAATATGGAAACTGTGGCAAATACTGATAACATAGACATAATAACAATAATCATAATAGTTAATATTTATTGGGCATTACTGTGTGCTAGATATGTTCTAAATATTTATGTGTATTAATTCAAGTTGGCCCTTCCAGATCTGTCATTCTGTTCTCTGTCCTTGGAGACTGACCCGCAGAGACTACATCATCAAGTCTGCCCTCTGCTTCTGGCTGCATAGGAACATTAAGGAGATCTTCTAGAAAGTGGAAGGAGAGAAGAGTGTGAGATCTGAGTGTTAATTTTCTGACTCCATCAAAGGGCACTGCTCTTCATAAGAAGGCAGACTTCCCATGATTCTCCTTTTGGGTTCCAGTAAAAATTCCCTTCTCCCATCTCTTAAGCCAATGAGACTTTCAAGTTCTTTGGGTTCCTCCATATACACATCTTCAATGACAGCCCCTTTGTAAATAGATTCTCCTCGAATTTCCCAAGGGTGAGTAGGTCATCATTTCTCTTAGGATCCTGAATGATACTTCATGGGACCCTCAAATCAACCCTATCAAGAAAATGCCATTATTACCCCATTTTAAAAATGAGGAAAGCAGATGAGCTTCAGCAGGTTGCTGGAGATTATACATCTTGCAAATAGAGTAGCCAGCATTAGAAAACTCTGGAAGCTCAGCTTTTAAGATCATGTTCTTAAATACCACACTCTACTACCTTAATGAGTAATCCCTGTTCTGAACGAATACTCTACCTACAACAATCTAGTTCAAGTCCTCTTTTCCTCTGAAAACTTTCCATTTATTTTATGGTTCCTAACTCTAAAATTTACTGAGAATTATCCTTAAATCTCCTGCTTATGTACTTATTCTACAGTCACAGAAAGAGCATATTAGTTGTGGGTTGGGGTAGAGACCACTGATTCCCTTTTTCACTCCTGGCCAATTAGCTCAGTCCTGGGGACATCGTACATTCTTAATATTTCCTGATTGATTCAAAGGATTACTTAACACCTTAAAGGTGACACAACAAGGACTATTTTCTTGAACATGCCGTAATATAGAGAGAAGTAGATTGATAAAGTTGAGTGGCAAAATCAAGGGCCTGGAGGCTATTTCAACTATTCTTTTCCAGCTGTGTGACTTTGAAGGAGCATCATAACTTTTTTGTGCCTATTTCCATGAAGGCAACTACCATGTTGTTTCCCTGCATCTAGTGTGGACCTTGGCATCAGTTAGACACTTGGAAAAATCTATTTAAATGGATAAATATATGCGTGTTCTTAAAATAGACTTTACTCTTTAGAAGACTTTTAGATTTACAGAAAAGTTGCAAAGATAGCATGGTTTCCATATTCCATACACCCAGTTTCCCCTATTATTAACATCTTCCATTAGCACGGTACACATGCTACAATTACTAATAAATTATTTATTATTAATGATTAATAATTCATTATGATTATGAACGAACAGCCATACTTTATTAAAATTTCTTTAGTTTTCACTTAATGTAGGTTTTTTTTTTTTATTGGTTCCAGGTGTCTATCAAGATACCACATTACATTTAGCTGTCATGATTCACATTTTTCTTTTTGTTCTTGAAGACCTTGATTGTTTTGAGTAGTACTAGTCAGATGTTCTGTAGAATGCTGCTCTGTTGGGATTTGCCTAATGTTTTCTTATGATTATACTGGAGCTGTGGTTATTTTCACCACATTGCATGAAGGCTACATACTATCAACATAACTTTTCACTTTTGTTATTGACCTTGATCATTGTTGCTGAGGTAATGTTTATCAGGTTTCTTCACTGTCAAGTTTTCTACTTTTCCATACTGTTGAAGAGAGTCAGTATTCTCAACACATATCTAATGAATAGGAAGTTATACTATACTTTTCTGAGACGAAGTATCTACATAAATTATTTGGATTTTTCTGCATTATTTGTCTCTTTTTCCCTATTAATTCAATCATTTATTTTTCTCCACATGGACTCCTGGATATTTATTTTATACCTCAGGCTGTAACCCAAAACTACTATATTTTATTGCTAATATTACTCCAGGCTTGACCATTGGATGCTCCTTTGGTTGACTCTTATGTCTCTTTGACATATCCCCATCTTTGTGACTTAATTTTTCCCCCCAGAATTTCCGTGCTTTCTGGCACTTTCCAGTGCTCCAGGCTCATCTTGTATATTTCCTCTTTCAGTCTTAAAATCAACCATTTCTCCGAAGAGCCCTGGATCCTTTTATGGGTAATGGTATCAGAAACCAAGATTTGAACACAGAGTGTACTCAATGAGAGTAAGGAATGGAAGAAAGGAATAAGAAATGTTTGCAAACAAGGACTCCATGCCACTTAAAAAAAAAAAAAAAAAAGATTTGTGGTGCCTCAAAGGAGCTGACCATTGGATGACATGGAGAAGGTGTTTATGCTTTCACAACTTTTCTCTAATCTTTCTGTTCAAAGAGAAAACTTCAGTGTGATCCTGGTAATCTCAGACTTAGGAATTTACTTTTATAACAAAGTGAGGAGACCTCAGATATTGAACTTCAGGCAAGTGAAAACATCTAACTAGAATCTATCAATATTATTTTGTCTTGCATGTGTTCATTTATATTATCATCTCTAATTTATAGAAAATTCTATTAGTGTTGAATTTCTAATGCAGTATATACTTTTTCTCTTAAAATGTACTAAATAAAAAGTATAAATAAATTTACAGGAAGAAAAGTATGTCAGTGGAGAAAGTGGTGAGTAAATAATTGAGTTTGGAAATAATTGGACGAAATAATCTTGAATATCTCTTGCAGCTCTAGAATTTGATATTCTATGTCCAACAGTATCTACAATATCACACCCATAGCTGTGTGCAATACTTGGGAACAGGAATATTTTGAATCTGAATCAGAGAAGGATAGAGAGGACATTGTTGAGAACACTGAAATGCATACGGTCATTTTCTTGCAGCTGTTCTTAGCCCTAGATCTATCAGCTCTAACAATGAGGCATTGGCAGAGGGTCAGGTGAGAAATGCTGGGTAGTGCCTCAAGGGAGCCAAGGTACTGAGATCAGAGAACTACAAACCAAGGGGAAAGTTGATTCTAATAGCATCAATGGATATCCTCAAAATGTTCATGAAAAATGAAAATATAAAGCAAATAATTGTGACAAGCATATTGTCTAATTAAGATGAATGGGACATGCTTCTTATGCATTTTTAATCTGTTAAATAAACAGCATATTAATAAGGCTTAATTATATCACCACATACTTAAAGTGACTTTCTAAAATAAAGTTTGTTTTGATTTAACATATGCTTTTTTGTGTGTTTTTGTAGCATTTTTACAAGCCTCATACACAAATAACATCTTGAAATAAATCTCTTGGATGTGATTGCCATCTTGATAAAAATTTCTTCCTTTTAATTTCTTGGATAATTCGGGACTGATAAAGCGATTCCCTCTTTTAAGATTAATGTCCTTTCAGTACTTGTGCATGAGCATTGCAGAAATGACCCTCATCTTTGATCAGGTTGTTTCAGGCTTCTATTTTTCCATTTCCATTTCACATTTAGGTGAACAGCATATCCTGTTGATATGCTATGTCAGAAATAGCTCCTCCATCTGCCTCCCATCCTTTACCTATATGGAGGTTGCTCACAGATTCTTTGACCCTCTTCCCTTCAGGGGGTGGGATTAATTTTCTCTCTTTGAATCTGGGCTGGCCTATAACTCTCTTGACCAAGGAGTGTAATGGACACATGACCTCCAGAAAACCAGCAGCTTTTGCCTCAGTCTCTTGAAACCCTGAGATGTCAGTAAGACTACTCATTATGCTCTAGAGGCCACATGAGGGGCTCTGAGGTTCCAGAGAGAGGGAGAGAAGCCCAGCTGAGCCTTACCTTTTAGCCAGTCTTGGCTATGTGATTCCTGGCGAGTGAATAAGCCACTTACAGATTCCAAATTATCCCAGTCTAACTAAGAATCATGAGCTGTTTGTCTCCCCCCACCCTTCCCAGAGAATCATAGCTCACCACCCAATTGGGATTAGGTTTTGCAAACCTGATTTGTGGTACTCCTCCCTTTGGGGAGATTATAATTCCTCATGTCATTGACATCAGACTTGGCCATGTGATTTCCTTTGGCCAAGCAGAAATAATAGGTCACTATGGATAGAAGTTTTAAGAGACATCATGTGGTTCCATCCTCCCCCTTCCCTCTCTATCAAAAAAAATAGCAATGTCCCAAATGAAGGATGTTCATTTGGCCTGGCTGCTGGAAGGAGGAGGACATGGAAGAGATGTGGCTGACCCACAACCAACATGTGATATAGGTGGGAAATATCCCTTCGTTGGAAGTCACTGAGATTTTAGGGTTCTAGATGGGGCCACCAGAGTAATCATCCTGAAACATAAGCACTCTGATGTCATTCATCTATTTATTCTTTTAAAATATTTTATTTATTTATTCATGAGACACACACACAGAGAGAGAGAGAGAGAGAGAGAGAGAGAGGCAGAGACACAGGTAGAGGGAAAAGCAGGCTCCCTGCAGGGAGCCCAATGTGGGACTCGATCCTGGGTCTCCAGGATCACGCCCTGGGCTGAAGGCAGCACTAAACCACTGAGCCACCCGGGCTGCCCATCATTCATCTATTTAAAAGACACCATGGCCCATGTGGTTGGTCTTTCACAATTTTGTTTCATCTTACCTCTTCAGTCTTGCCATGGGCGTACCCCACAATTCAATGGGCTTGCCTTGGATATGTATGTCATTCTGTTTGGCATGTATTTTCCCATTTTTCTACCTGGAAAACCCACTTTAGGTCTCATTTACTTTGTGAAGATTTTCCTGTTTTTCCTGGACATTAGCTCCTCCCGTTTAAGTGTGTCCATAGTGATAATGGTGGTGGTAATGATGATGATGTTGATGATGATAATGATAGTGAAGAGGATGGTGATAACACAAGTCTATGTACCAGGATTATTTTTTTGTATTTTAAAATTTTCAATTCATTTAATCCTTGCTATAACCCCAGGAAGAAATCCTAGCATTTCCATTTTATTAGTGGGGGAACTGAGGCAAAGAGCCATTACATAAATCACTCAAGATCACACAACTATTAAAGGTTCTAACCAGAATTTGAACTCTTGATGATCTGGCTCTTGGATCAGTGCTCTCTATTGCCACAATACACTACATTTACAGCTCAAATTTACACAATAGCATTTATATATTATATATCTGTTATCTATATATATATAATAGAGTTATCAGTTTTCTTTTTTTTTTTTTTTTTGAGTAGACTATGAGTAGTCATTCTGGGTAGACTGTGAAGTACCATGGGGCCATGGTAGTCAGTCATTTTGTCATTTTTTAAAATATTTTTTTAAAGATTTTATTTATTCATGAGAGACAGAGAGAGAGAGAGAGAGAGAGAGAGGCAGAGACACAGGTAGAAGGAGAAGCAGGCTCCCTGCGGGGAGCCCAATGTGGGACTCAATCCCAGGACCCTGGGATCATGCCCTGAGCCAGGGGCAGATGCTTAATGGCTGAGCCACCCAGGCGTCCCATGGTAATCACTTTTATACCTTTGCATGTAACACAAAGTCTGGCACACAGAAATTCAATACATAATTTTCAATAGCTAAAGCAGGGTTTGAATTTACTTCTTAGAAATTTGAGTCCAATTTTTTTTTCCTCTCTCACATTAGTCACCTTCATTTTATGTTGCTTTTCATCTTACTATTATAAATGAATTCTGGAAATGCATCTGTTCTATTAGTTGAAATAGTAGCTAAGACATTTATTGAAGAAGACTACTAATTCATTTCAATTATTTCCTTTAATGTTACAATAATTATGATTCAAAAAGGAATGCTAATTTTATGAGAACTTGTTGTGCATGTTAAGATAGAGTCTAACCTCATAGCATCTCCTTCAAGGTCTCACATTTCTTTTCTGGATTGCTCCCCACTTCTCTGTCCCAACTTGTTATAAATCACCTGTGACCTTTTGGTTCAGTTCTTAATTATATTGGTTATAAAGCTCTTCTTTTTACTGACAATCCTTTCTCCCCCTCCCCACTTACGGGTTCTTTTACTTCTTCAGGATTAAATTTCTCTGGAAGTACAAATTCTCCTAATATCTATCCTGTTCTTTGTCCCCAACCTTCTCATCATTATTCAGATATCAGTTGGGATTGGTCTCCTGCCCTTAATATTCAGAAAAGTTAGATTCAAACCATGATCCAAAGAAAATTTAACAACTATCCTAAGGTTTTCATGCTGTAAGGATTTTCATGTTCTACTACTGTGGTTCTGAGATTCTATTTTTACTGAATCATCTCAGTTTAGAGAACATCTCACTTCTGGACTTTACTATCCATCAGCTATAAAGCATGGACTCAGAAACAGAACTTAGGCATTTTCTATAATTTCTACTGTAAAAACTACTCACACCAGAATTTTGTGTGTGAAGCAGACTTTCTAGCATATACATGTGTGGGATTTACTCAAGTCAAAATGAGAAGTATAAATCCATCTGAGACTTCTGATGTCCATCATGCTATTTGGCCTCGTTTTTCTATCTTTTCCCTTCTCTGCTTCACTGGCTTCCAATAAAACATTTCGGTTCAATGTGGTCTAGCTACCTCTTTTGTTGCCTTGGTTCCTCTGAACGTGTGCCTCACCTTCTTCTAACAAGCAACCTTTCAAGGTAATCTCTCTAAACAGAGATAGCTTTGTTTCTACCCTAAGAGACATTATGGGGCTAGCTGTTAAGATATTTTGCTTTGCTTTTCTGTAATAATTGTTTTTTATCTCTTATTAGAGATAGGGATGGTAAGCCCAGATATCTTACACGTGTTTAAAATAACAGATTACATATGTGCTGCCATGTTTAAAAATACGAAGCTTATATCAGATAAGACTTAAAGTCCATTTCATATACTTATATGAGAACAAGTCTTAAATTTGAGAGAGAATTCAGAGATCATCTAGTTTTAAGAAGATATCATATCTCACTTTCACAGATAAGATTCATGATGCCCAGAGAATTTCAGTGATTTGCTGAATGTGAGAATGAATGGTGAACTGTGGCCGTAGAACTCGTCTCCTACTTCTTGAGTATCACTTTTCCTTATTTTTCTCCAGCAAGCATCTCAGTTCAGTGAAAGTCTGTGTGAAGTGTGGGATGCAATGGTAGGGGAGCAACTGAGCATGCATGTGGTGCCCAGATGAAGGTCACCGGGGCGGAAAGGCTTCATTGGAGAATGTTTAGAAATGCTTCCAAGAAAGTAAATTGTTTATTTAAATATAGATGTAGCATAGGAGAGGAAGTGTCTATGAGAATGAAGATTTGTAGATTTCTACAAATTATTAATGTCTTTATTCAACTTCCTGCTTCTTTTACTTTACTGCCAACATCTTTAGATGGTTAAAGTTAACAACAGGAAAAAAAAGGAAGTTATGCTGTCCTATTAAGACATCAGCTCTTATAAAGACAGGCAGCTACATGTTTCACCAAGAGGTACAATCATCTCCATCAACATATATTTATACAATGATGATTTTTTTTTATTTCTGCAAAGGACTAGGTCAACAAGTTTAGTTTATCAAAGGGAATTCCATTTCCTCATTGACTTTAAACAATAAAGCCCTTGAAACATTCAGTCAATACACATCTCAGGAAAGAACAAAGGAAGCATCTGAAAGGAGGATTAGTAAATTACCTGCCTTCAAAATTCAAATAAAACTGCACAAAAGCAGTTCTCTATATTTGCTAGTAATTCAACAAAGAAAGCCAAACGAAGCCCATAGATCCAGGTTATGCAGAAATGTTCAGCAAGCTGAAGGTTGCACGAAATGGATGTTCAAATAAGGATCATTTTAATGAACACAATTACAAGATGGCTAATATGCAAAATGAATAATTTAAAAAATATGGTGGTTAATGTATGATCTATGCATAATTAGAATAACATGCAATTTGGGACTAGAGAAATAACTGAACTTAAATTGTTGGTTGGAGTGAACTGAAGGAAAAAAAACACAAAATTTATTGAACACCTATTATTTTATGAATGTCCTCAGATAATGTTATTTTTTAACATAGCCAACCAGAGAACACTGTAGATAAGGCCATTATGACTCAGTGGCTAATTAGAGGACCTCATGAACTCTTCACATTCTTCATTTCTAGATTTAATTTTTCACTTTATTGGTACAGGATTTAACAATGGGAAAACCTAGGGATGAAAAGGAAGGCAGGAGCGGGGATAGAAAGAAGAAGAGAGCCAATTATATCATCTGTCTCTTTTCCTACCCCCCCCCCCCCCCCGCCCACCAAGAGTGATGGAGACTGCCAGAACAATGATCTTCAGGGGAATGCAACTTGAACCAGTTCAAGTAAAACAAAAATAAATATCTGATCCACAGAGGCAAACATCAATTTGTAAGATACACATCCTTATAAGAATTGTGCTGGGTTTCTGTTGAGGTAAAGGATTCTTAAGAAAAAGACCCAAAAAGTTTGTGAGCAGGGTATGGAAATAGATTTGAAGCATGGATTTCATCTTGGCATGGAAACTGAATAATGGGTAGCTATGGCCAGTTGACCTTTCTCTGGCTCAGTCACTATATTTTTTAAAAGGCAATAATAAAATCTTTCTTTACCACCTCTCTTAGGATAAGCAGGTTTCTTGCTTACCTGATGATATATAAATCACATTTCCTTTCCTTTATTATCATTGTCTCTAGGACTAGAAAGAGTAATGAATTGCAGGGGTTGTCATGATCTTATTAAATATGTTAAGATATTATTAGGTTATAAACAATAGAATTGAGACAATTTATAATAGGCTTTAAAATATTAGAACTTAAGAATGAAAAGAAGGCGCAGAGCTGCAAATTTAGCAGACAAATGCAGTCAGTAGAAGGTTAGAAGGGAAAGCCAACATGAGAGTAATGCTGGGTGAAGGATATTGATGGGTCGCAGGGCAGGTACACTGGCTTGATACCGGCCGGCCCAAGCCAGGCATAACCAGGGGCTTGTCGGTAGGAACATGAAAGGAGTAGTGAGGTCAGCAACCTGGTTCACAATGAGGACGTTGTTTGGGGATGGCAACCAAACTGGCTGAAGACAAAACAAACAATCAACAAACAAACACACCAATCCAAGTACAAAGAACAGGCAAAAGGATAGTCAAGGAGCCATAGCCATGTTCCAAACTCTATGACGACACCTGCTATCTTCTAGCAAGTAATAGCGTTGCTTACACAAAAGGCACTCAAATTTTTGGCGGATTCAACAAAAGAGAATCACACTCTATTTTTAAAAGAGAAGGGAGACATTAACGGTTGCGATGGATTGGATTTACCCACTTTATAAAATAACTTGTGCCTCAGAGAAAATGATCCCACTCAACACTTCTTTCTCAGAATTGCTCTCAAAGGCTTAGCACAGAGTAAGAAACTGTTTTTATCTCCAAGCTGCAATGTCTCTTGAATTTGGACATTTCCAGCCGGAGCTTTGGCTCTCATCATCTTTCATCTGTCTCATATTGCAGTGGCCTCCGCATGGTTATGCCCGCTACACGTATTGTCCCTGTTGCCACTGGGGTTATCTTACTAAAAAAAAAAAAAAAAAAAAGTGCATCTGATCATGTCATTTTCTTGTTTAGGAACCTTCACAGTTCCTTTTCTTCTGAGTTGTTCTCTGTTCAGCCTTAATATTTCTTCAGACCCTCTTTCTATCTTCCAGCGTGCATAGTGACCTGCTAGCTCTGATGAATGTGTATGTATTTTCTCTTCCTTTGTTGAATAAACTCTTCATCATATTTTAAACTTCATATCTCCAAAGAAGGCCTTTCTTTTTAAATACCTTCTTGCTATACCCAGGTGATTCTGAGACTTCAATAAGCTCTTTGGTACTTTTTATTTTGGAGACCCTACCCTACATCATGTCAACATATTCAAAAATGCACCCAAATCCTACATTTAAAATAATATACTTGAAAAATAAAATAAAAATAAAATAAAATAAAATAAAATAAAGTAAAATAAAATAAATAAAATAAAATAAAATAAATAAAATAAAATAAAATAAAATATTTGGCCAGTATACAGTTTTATGAGGGTTTTTTTTCTTAAGATTTTATTTATTTATTTATTCATGAGAGGCACAGAGAGAGAGAGAGGCAGAGACACAGGTAGAGAAAGAAGCAGGCTCCCTGCAGGGAGCCCGATGCAAGACTCCATCCCAGGACCCTGGGGTCATCCCTGAGCCAAAGGCAGACGCCCAACCACTGAGCCATCCCTTGTGACAGTTTCTAAAATAGGCTTCAAAATTATTTGGCCACAAATAACTCATTTGATTTGAAGTCAGCTATGATTTCTCAGCAGTCATTGTCCATAGTTGAGAAAATCTAACCTACAAATTGTATTCAAGTATAATGAAATGTTTATGAATTCTGAATATCACCATGAATGAAGTTGACATATGTTTATAGACATCCAATTAAATCTTTGTGATTTTTGACTTGGCAGTTGATTTCATATTTTAGAGTGAGCAATTTGATTTTTAAATTCAAGATCCAAATATTTTCCTGGGGCATTTGAAAAGCTCATTGGCCTCACCCGGTATGTCTGTCATACCCAATGAGTAAAAGCTTTCTAAGTTTGTATTGCTAATTTTGGGATGGCATTCTTTCTTCTATCTGACTGAGTTCCCCAATGTTCGGTACTATCACCGAACTGGTATTTGACACATAGCAGGTTTTTTTTTTTTTTTTAAAGATTTTGTTATTTATTCATTCATGAGAGACATACACACACAGAGAGAGAGAGAGATAGAGGCAGAGACACAGGCAGAGGCTGCCTGCAGGGATGTGGACTCAATCCCAGGACTCCAGGATCATGCCCTGGGCTGAAGGCAGGCACTAAACCACTGAGCCATCCAAGGATCCTCAACACATATCAGTTTGAACATAAATGTGGATAGATACAGATGACATAGGTAGACAGAGGCACAGAGTTAGGTAAAGCCATAGACATATGAACAGACATGTATCATAGACATTTGACACTGACACAGCCCAACATCAGCCAGTCTCGTCTACTGTGTCTGTGGGAACTCAAGGGTTCCTGATTTCCAGTCCCAGGTTGAGAATTCCATTTGTTGTTTCCTCAGGAAGCCTTCATTTTCTCCTGTGTCGTGTAGGTTATCTGCGCTATGTCAACCGAAATTGGTTTTGATCAGTCATTTGCCGCTTTAAAATGGGGCAGTGGACTCTGTGGATTTGAATGGATTATTTTCTTTTTAGGTATTATTTCTTCAAGAATTGCCTAAGAAGGCACATTTCGGTACGTTCTACTTGATGAATGCTGTGTCTTATTATCTTTGCACATTGAAAACGCTTCCAGGAAATTCTTCTTTAGGTACCACATGAAACTGATAGCCAGCATATGCGTCCTCCGATTGATTGCCTTACTGCAAAGTGATTCTCTATTAGCATGCTGTGGCCTTTTAGACACTATTGAAGAAGTATCAAAGCTTTCACCATTAGACTATTAGCTTACATTGCTTCTGTATGTGGAGTCACTTGAAAATTTGTCAAATGTTTCCTGCTAATTATTAGCAAAGTCCAAATGACACAATTTGTACTCTGACATCACGTTTGGGAATGAAAAGTCATTGCAAATTGTCTGACATAGAAATTAATTGAGGTACTATTTGTTTTTTCCTATAATTTAAATAGGAATTTTATAGTTTTTATGTGGTTAATTTGCATACCTTTGTCTACTAATATGCAGTTGGCATGGCTTTACACGCTTAAATTTATTTAATTGTGCCAGGCTAAAAAGTATTTGAGATTGAGGGTGCCTGGGTGGCTCAGTGGTGGAGCGTCTGCCTTTGGCTCAGGGTGTGATCCTGGAGACCCGGGATCAAGTCCTGCATCAGCCTCCTGGCATGGATCCTGCTTCTCCTCCCTCTGCGTGTGTCTCTGCCTCTCTTTTCATGTCTCTCATGAATAAATAAATAAAATATATTTTTAAAGTATTTGAGGTTGTATATTAACCCTGTTTTCACCTGCAAGAATCAGGTAAGAATTTGAAGGAAAGAGAATAAAGAATTTAGTATGGATCTTGGTATATTTTATTTTAGAATAGGTTGTGAGCACCTGGGTTGCAACTCCTATTAACAATCCTGGAGTTTGAATATCTAAATTCCTATAATCACTGATAAAATGATGTGCAGACTTGTCCAGAGTATATTATTTAAGACTTAGTAAGCAGGGCCCTTTATTTCCCAAGTTAGCCAATTATGGGCAGGCTTTGGTGCGTTATTGACTGCTGTGCTGCATTTATCAGAACACTCATATCCATTAAGCACAAAAAAGCAAAGGTTAAATAACATTACAGTTCTGACACAAATGAACAGAAGAAATTTGAGATCAAAGTCGATGACCTGTCCCTTTTTGATCTGCTGGTGTAGGAAGAGTGAGTGAATGAAAAGGTAGCTTGAATCGAAGGCAGAATTTCTACTTTGACTTGGTGTTTAGGCCATGAATCGTTCTTTTCAAGGGGAAAATCAGGTACGTAAATGCCATCCTTCCATTTTCTTTATTTATTTTTATTTATTTTTAAGATTTTGTGTATTTATCTGACAGAGAAAGCAAGAGAGCACAAGCAGGGGGAACGGCAGAAGGGGAGAGAGAAGCAGACTCTCCACTGAGCAGGGAGCCTGATGTGGGTGGGGTTGGATCCCAGGACCCTGGGATTACGACCTGAGCTGAAGGCAGACACTTAGCTCACTGAGCCACCCAGGCGCCCCAGCCATCCTTCCATTTTAAAAAGGCTTTGAACAAATCCCCATAGAAAATGTGGGGTATAGGCTGCAAGATCCATGAGGGCAGGGAATGGGTCTGGCCCAGTCACAGCTCTATTCCCAGCACCTAGCACATGGTAGATTCTCAATTAGTTTTGGTGGATTTACAAATAATTCTGTAAGCAGATCCTTAGCCACAACTCAGCTCATTGCCCATATATTTGAGTGTGTGATATACAGTATTAATTACTAAATGTGGGAAAGAAAGCAATGTATCTCTTCAAAATATCAGAATTATTTCTGCCCTCATCTGGCTTCCAATCTAGTAAGAAGAAAGGAAATAATCATCAGCCCTGTCCTTACAGTTTGTGAGACGCGCACCGTAAACAAAGACTTGGAACTTTCAGAGATAATTACAAGGGGTCCTCATTTTCATGGAAGAATCAAAGCAGACTTCTCTGAGGAAGGATCGTTTAAGCTCAGGCCTAAAGGATAACTAGGGCTCACTCATTGTAGGGTAGAGGCCGGGACATTTCCAACATAGGGGGAGGCCTGTGCAAAGGTCCTGTGGTTGCAAAGAATGTGGTGTGTTCAAGGAATTGAAAGAAATTGAGCCATTGTGGGGGGAGGATACCGAGGGGGAAGGTAGCATGAGTGGAGAGGAAGGGGCATGGAGATGTCTGGGACCTACACGGCATGACAAAGTTTGGGGATTTGATTCTAAGGTTTATGAGTAAACATTGAGTGGCCTTATTATGCACATGCATGAGATTGGTAATGATTTTCTTTGGATTTTATAAATAGATTTCCCTACAAGAGGCTGTTTGTTCACCTGAGTAATGGGGTCAGAAGGCATATGCCTTCGAGCAGCAGTAGCTGACCCTCAGGCACCAACATGGAAAGTCAAAGAGAAAGAAATCTTCTGCTAGCAATGGAAGGGGCGGTGTGCCACGCTGCCGCCCTAAAGCTGACCAAGGGACGTGGATCCTTCCTAGGGACCAGGGCCCGGGTTAAAACGCATGAGCCCACAAACCCAACTTTATTTTATATAATCAGGAAAGGAAAACTTTTTTCCCACAGGACAGATGCCTTTTTTTCTCTCTATATTATTCCAATCTTGTTCTGTTTTCACAGAAGAGGTTTTATGTATCTCATTTTGGTTCTTCTCCTGACTCATTTGTTTCCCTAGCTTCTTATATAATGAGCTCTCTTCTTTCCTGTGACATCATTTGTTTGTTTTTCAGGGCTTTGTGGCAAAACTATTTGAAGGGTTTAGACGTGGGTTATGTCCCCTTTCTGCTCCGGTTCATGCCAGTGGCAGGTGGACCCGGAGCCCGCCTGGGAGGGCAGAGGCACCGCAGAGACTGCTCCTTCCACGCACATCATCACTCCCTTTTCCTGTCTCTCCAGACGACTTGGTGCGTTTTGTAATCCTGGCCAAACTTGAAGCACGTCCCAAACTCCACTTGTCAACCATCCGCCTCATTGTAAATATTATATAAGGAGCATTTCCAAACGGTTTCTTCCTGAAATAACCTTTGAAAAGTGTTATCTCCTCATCTCCTTTCTCAGCAGGTGGATCTGATCAGCTTTGGAGACGTAGAAAGTGTTTCCAAGAGCCTGTTTTCAGGGCTTGCTCCGGACAGACAGGAGCAGGTGGAGCACCCCTTGCTTGCATCTCGCCCAATCCTCCGGCTCCCATTTATCCCAGCCTCCTGGGTGATGCTCTCCGTTCTAATGAGAAGCAGTGCGGTGTGCTTCTAGCCATTCGGGGAGCTTGGTTCTGAAATGTAGAGTCCTTTGATTCCTTCCCAGGGAAGGCTGTTGTTGGGGTAGACCTCAGTCTGTCGAGTCCTTGCCTACCCCTGTTCCTTTCCCTCTTCCCTGCCTTGCTAGCTCCGGCGCCCTCATGACTCCTGCCTGTCAATACTGCCCGGTGCTGTTTGGTGACCTGCCAGCTGGTGTCCCTGTACCAAGGCCTCTCCCCAGTGCGATGCAGCATGAGGAAGCCCCCCTACTGTTGGGGGCACGGGGGGCAGGGGGTACAGAGCCCTGAGCCTTAGAGCAGAATTCCTGGTTTTAATCCTGAGATGACCAGCTCTGCTGCTTTCAACACATCGCTCTCCTTTTTTTAGCCTGTTTTTTTCCTCCACACAATGCATGAATCCCAGGGACTTATGAGACTGCAAATAAAATAAATTGGAGGGATAGCTTGCTTAAAAATGTGAAGTATGGGGGCATCTGGGTGGCTCCGTGGTTGAGCACTTTGGCCCAGGACGTGATCCCAGAGTCCTGGGATCGAGTCCCACATCAGGCTCCCTGCTGGGAGCCTGCTTCTCCCTCTGCCTGTGTCTCTGCCTCTCTCCCTGTGTCTCTCATGAATAAATAAATAAAATATTTAAAAAAAGTAATGTATATAAAGGCTCTATTTTGGCTCAGTTAGTGACAGATTGTCTACTGGAGAGATTCTTTTTTCCCCCCTTAATGGGAAAATAATACGATGGTTTTTTTTTTTTTTTCCCCTTTGGCCTATTTAAGAAGGACTTGAATGATATGTTCACTTAACGTATGTGAATTCAGTGATCCTTGTTCAGCGAGGATAGACACGTGGAGAGAGAGATGACACACAGACAAGCAGACAGAGACGGATACATCTCCTTCATCAATGGGAGCAAACAGTAATGCATTTCAGTGCTTGAATGTTGTATTGGCTGAGAAATGGTATGTCAGCAACTTCCTAAAAGAATGTCAAGGGTGGATTTTAGCTCCATGGGATTTTTATCTGCTGTTGTAGTCCATTCAGGCTTCTAGAACAAAATACCACAGACTGAGCAGATTATATGCAGCTGAAATTTATTTTTCCAAGGTTCTGGACGCTGGAGGAGCAAAATCAGGCTGCTGGCATGGTGAGGTTAAGCGTTCCCTTCCTGGCTGCTGATTTCTGGGCGTATCCTCACATGGAGGAAGGGGATGAAAGCGTGAAGCCCATTCATGAGCTAATCAAATGGTCCACCTACAAATACCATGATTTGGGGGGGATTAGGAGTTTAACAAATGGGTTTTGGAGGGACACAAACTTTCAGACCATAGCACCTGCTCCACGTAGGCCCCAGCTCTCTGTCAGGATGCAGGTTCTTGGCACCACATTTGGCACCAGCTGAACCTTGGGGATGCCTGTCTCTTCACTCAGGCTCCCCATAATGTGCTTTAAAAGGATAACGACCATTTTGTTGAATGTCTACTAAATACCACACATTTTGCATGTATGCATATATTACCGCTTGCCCTGTAATGTAAATTTTATTAGTCCCATTTTCCCTTAGTGAAATTGAAACTTAAAGATATTTAGTATCTCGCTCCATGTCATACAGAGCAAAATTCTTGCCCGAGTGGCATGTTTCACACTCGTGTACAGTCATTTTCAGGTCCAGCAGGTTAACGTTCAAGTTCATTAGCATGGCATCCAAGACTCTCCCTGATCTCTCATACCCTGTGCCTCCGTCCCGCTCACCTCCTCCTGCTTCACTCCCGATGCGCCTGGTCCTGGGAAATGCCACCTTCCTCCTCCACCCCGTGCTGTCCCCTACCTCTGTGTCTGGAGCTCATGTTATCCTCGCTGTCTGCAGAGATGTGCCTCACACTGCCCGGGGAACTGTCACGAGTCCTTTAGGGTCTAGGACAGTGTAGATGCGCTTACAGTGATTAAGAGCACAGCCACTCCGCTCTGTCACTTTCTAGCTTTATGCCCTTAGATTTGAGTTGCTGAATTTCCCCATGTGTCTGCTTCCCTATTTGTAAAGCGAGGATAGAATCACACCACAGGATTATGGGGAGGATTTAGTGAGTTAAGATATGCAAGTACCTGGGAGAGCACATGGCACAGGATAAGGCATCAGGCAAGTGTGTGCTCTTCCTAGATTCGCTGCGCTCCTCCAGAGAGCTTTCCTCGACTCCTGCCCTTCTCTACCAAACTGAGTTTGGCGCCTCCTTTACAATCATCTACGATACACACTTGTTTTAGAATCATCAGTTTAGATGTCTGCCTCCACCGTTATATGTGAGTTTCTGGCGGTCAGGGAACAATTTATTTTTGAACAGTCAACACCTTGTTCATTGCCTACTACATAGTAGGCCTTCAAGAATGATCGCCAAATGGATGAAATAATTATTCATAGTAGTATTAGCGGCGGTGTTTACTAACCTTTATGGGCTAGCTACATGTGTTTTGCACGATTTTAAGCACTTTGTGGGCTTTCTCTAATTGTTATGATTGACTCTATTTTACGGAGGAGAATGATTAAGTCGTATGCACAGAGCCAATCACTGGTAATTATGGAAATGAGAATTTAAACCAAGGAATATGATCCCAAAGTCCACATTCCTAGGTACTTTTTAGTGGTCGCTTCCAAATGGGTTTAAAGAGGGGAAGGAAGGCAGGAGGGAAGAGAGAGGGAAAGGGTGATAAAGAGCGTGCCTGGAAGCTCAGAGTCTTGGAGGATGTCATCTGAGTCCTTACGGAATTGCCTTCACTGACTTAGGGATTTGTGTTAAATGTGTGATTTTTCACAGAAGTCACTATAAAAAATAGCCATGTGGAATCTACTTTTCCAATTGCTGTAAAAAATTATTTGTCAGCGTTGCCAATTACATCATTCAATTTTTGTGCATAATACCCCACACAGGAAAAAAAAATGTTGAGAGTTTGTTTCTGGTAAGACCTTTGTGACCCTCGAGGCTCTAGCCTGTTTCTTTCTATCTGATCATTAACGTTGTGTCACTAGCTTTGCATTGACTGCTGAGAACTTAGAGCCAGACTTTATGCTTGATCACAGAAACTGTATTGACCCTCTGATTGGAATGTTTGCTTTTCTCCGCTGACCATCTTTCCAACCCAAACTTTTATTTCTATATAATTAATTGTACTATATTTATTTCTTCTGCCAGCTGGTTCATTTGTTCTTTTTTCTTTCTTTCTTTCTTTCTTTCTTTCTTTCTTTCTTTCTTTCTTTCTTTCTTTCTTCTTTCTTTTTCTTTCAAGAAAGAGGTAGTGTAATTAAATACATTGAGGTAAATATCTGTATGGGATAATAATTTTTACTCTATCACGTATGGCTTGAGGTCATGGAGAGCAATACACACAGCAACCAATATATTCTTTGTAACCATCTTAATAACAATTGAATGATAATAATCTTTTGTAGATAAGGTTCGGAGAATTTCAGGACTTTGCCCCAAATCACAAAACTAATTAATGAGTTGTAGAGTCTGGGGACAAACTGAGAACTTTCAACCCTATGTTGCGACCATGTTTCCATGATGGCCACGATTCCTAGTCTCTTGAGGGCAGTATCAAAGTAGGTGACTATGATTCCTACAACCTGTTAATAAGCCACTGGTATGAGATGGAGTGCTACGTTTGACAGAACAAGATTATGACTTAGCATTGTGAGAGTTAAGCTCTTATATAGTTTAAATATATTAGTTGTCTCATTTAATTCTTCTTTTCAGATTAAAAAACCTTTTTTGTATGTACTGAGATATAATTGACATATAACATTTTGTAAGTTTGAGGAGTATTGGTTTGATACATCTATATGTTGAAATATGATTCTGCTTTCATCTTTTTAAAATAAATGTATATTGCCTCTATCACAAATGTTAGGAATGTCCATTATAGAAGATGTGGAATCCAGTGAAGTAGAAAGAAGAAAGAAAAAATTTACTCAAAGTCTACCATTCAGAATAAACCATTGACATTTAACATTTTATGTTATTTTCTATGCATAATTATTTTTTATACTTTTTGTGGTTGTGATCACACTATTTTCTACTCTCATTTCTTCCTTAAGTTACCATAGATATCTCTTCGTGTTACTATCAGCACTTTGCAACAGAATTTCAAATAGCTACAGACTAATTAAAAAAGTAATTCATGGGGATCCCTGGGTGGCTCAGCGGTTTAGTGCCTGCCTTTGGCCCGGGGCGTGATCCTGGAGTCCCGGGATCGAGTCCCACATTGGGCTCCCTGCATGAAGCCTGCTTCTCCCTCTGCTTCTCATTCTCTCTCTCTCTCTCTCTGTATTTCATGAATAAATAAATAAAATCTTTAAAAAAAAAAAAAGAAAAGTAATTCATGATAATCCCCTTAACTTTTTCTCTACTGTTGATCTTTGAGCTTGTCTTTAATACTATTCATAGTGTTGCAATAACTGTCTTGGTGCATGTAGCCTTTTTGTATTCAAAATACTGTATTAGGTTCAATTAGCAAAGATCTAATTACTTAAACAAAAGTTAAAAAACTGATATGGTGGACAAGGTATGGGTTTTGGTGCTAGAGAGATATGGATTGGAATCCCACTTTTGTTTCCCACTAGCTCTGTGGCTTTGACAAATTACTTAACTCACAGATCCATTGGGTTTTCATTTATAAAATGAGAATATACACATATCTGCTTCCTCAGGTCATTGTAAGTATTAAATAGTATAATGTACATACAGCTCTTCAGTGGCGGGTAGGGTTTTCATGCCTGTTGTTGAATTCTTCTCCAGATGGTTGGTTGCTCCAAGTTACATTCTCAGAAGTAAAATTCTTATATCATTACAATCTACCTACCCTTTTTTAAAATATGATTTGATAGATAAGAGGAGTGTCTTGTTATTTTTCAAGTCCCAAATGCTTTTCTTCTTCAAAAGAATAAGTATGTCCTCATAGACTGGTTACCATGTTGATTGGAGTCACTTACTGACTTAGGAGAATTTTTTTCCTTCTTCAGAAAAGAAACTTCATGTATGCAAATATTGTTACTCCTGGTGTGCCTTTTCTTTTATTGTGAAGTTTTAAAGGTCTAATCTTTAACCTATTCTGTAGTTTTTCTTCATGTCTTCCCATGAAACCTTGTGATTACAGAATAACGCAAAGAGCTGGTTCTTTTCTACATGTGAGACATTTCACGTCTATGCTTGATGGGACCTGCAGGTGAGATCTACTGAAATCTTGC
Organism: Canis aureus; assembly: GCF_053574225.1. Taxonomy (NCBI): domain Eukaryota; kingdom Metazoa; phylum Chordata; class Mammalia; order Carnivora; family Canidae; genus Canis; species Canis aureus. The sequence continues at coordinate 87,788,082 of NC_135612.1, read as the reverse complement.
CTGCATGAGTCCAATCTTATTGGCTTACGAAGAGTAATTCACTATCTGCAAAGTATTCTAATTTTATGCCTGTAGGTATGGTCCTTTTGTTGTGTTTATTCCAGTTTAGCAAATACTTATTGAATGTGTTCTACTTACCAGCCATTGTGTAAGCCTCCAGGTCAGGAGTTCTGTGAATCTCAAACACTGTGGATAAAAACTAATGTGACCTATGAACTTGTGCTGGAAAAATAAATCTTTTTTTCTACCATCTCTTACTAACTAATCACTAATTCTCTTTGTTGCAAATGTTAAGCAGCAAATTTCGGCAGTGTTAGCAGTATCTATGATTTGTGTCACCATTAGAGATCCCAAATATTTCTTATCAAATTATAGTTACTGTTATTACCTAGAAATGCTGCCTTTGTTATTATTTCAAGATTATGTTATTTGTTAGAGTTACTATTAGATTTTATTTCATAATGTACTACTAAATGAGAACACACATTACAATATCATACTTTTTCTTTAACTATTTCTATGACATGTTTATATATAAATATGTAAATGTTTCCATAATTGTAATAATCCAATGAATTTTATTTACCCATGTAAAAACTTTATTCTGAGTTTGTTATTTTCCACAGTTTCTTCAGCTTGGCAATGACATGGCACAGAAATGGATAAAAACTCATTATCTAGTGAATAAAATATTCATAAAATAAGGTCATAGCAATACTTTTTTTTTTAAATTTTCCACAGATTTTCTGAACCTAATATAGATTTCCTATCAGGGAATGGCACTCCTTGGATATCCTTTACTCTTTACACCCTGACTTTAAAATCATAAATGTGTATTGGACTCTTACCATTTATGTCAGATACTTCACTTTACCCCCATCGTCTCATTTAATTCTTCAGACCATGCTATGAGGTGGATAAGATTACTTCCCTTCTTTATCAGATGATGAAGCTGAGGTTCAGAGAAATTAAGTACCATACTTATTCACAGTGCTGTTGAATAGAGGAGACTGTTTGGGCAGGTTCCAAGGTCCATGATCTTAAATGTGGCCTCATTAAGCCAAGAGTCACTTGACATAATTAATTTTAATCAAAAGCCATTGAATAACATCACCCTTATCCTACTACCATGAGAATCCCAATAATTAATAAGAGAATAACATATTTCCTTTCTTCAGCATGTAGAAGAGTTTCTGTGCTGATCATTCTCCATTTTTTTTTCAAGTCCTTTTTTTTTTTTTTTTTCCCTTCCTTTCCCTACACTCTGCTCCAAAAATCTGATCTCTAGAATGGCATCACTTGGGCTCTGATTTTCTCTACTTCTAATTGGGATTTGCTTATGAAAGTTATTGGCAAGAAATCAAAGGAAGGGATGCAGAAAGGCTACCAATATTTTTTCCTCTACTTTCCCCTGCTGGGTAGTCTTTGTAATAATTGTATTATTTTTCCTGTAGTTACATCTCCAGTGAGGCACTTCCTCTTCTCTTGCTATAGCTCGCTCCCCCTTCCCTCCTTCCTTCCTTCCTTCCTTCCTTCCTTCCTTCCTTCCTTCCTTCCTTCCTTTCTTTTTCTTTCTTTCTTTCTTCCTTTATTTTTCTTTCTTTCTTCTTTCTTTCTTCTTTCTTTCTTCTTTCTTTCTTTCTTTCTTTCTTTCTTTCTTTCTTTCTTTCTTTCTTCTTTCTTCTTTCTTTCTCTTTCTTTTTTCTTCTTTTTTTTCACCAGTAGTATCATTCCCTCTCCTACCCCTTCAGACCTCCATTGATGAGAGCTTCCTACTGTTGCAGTTCCCAGATGCTGCATCTTCTCTTGATGATCACCTTGACCCTCTTTTTTTCCTCTGAAACTAATGATTTCATTGAGGTTTCTTCAGTCAACCCTTTGAGTGGATCATCTGATTCTTATCAGTACCTCTACTGATAATTTCCTTTTATAGATGGAATAGCTAATACTTATCCATAGTTTAAGAAAATCAAAAGTAGTTGTTAGTCCTTAAACATTTGCATTCCTCTGCACTAAGATTTTCATATTGGATCAAGCTATGTTTTGATAGATGAGCATTTGGGCAGAGAAGAAAGAACAGTGGAGAGAATATCAGACTAAGTCAGAAAACTTTTGTATCTGTCCATCTGTCTGCTTTTTGTATCTGTCCAACTTACAGAGATAAACCTGAACAAATCCTAAGATCTCAGAGAGAGTTGGCTTCTTTATCATCACAAGGACAGTAAAGATGACTATCAGGAAGCTGTTGTGAAAAACAAATGAGATGATCCAGTGAAAACCTGTATTCTATGAAGACATGTACGAAGCAAGGTACTTAAAATTTGGTTAATTGCTTACACACTAGTTTCATTAAAAATGGATAATAGATATGAAAGCACTATAATAATTGGGCAATGTGATTTTTCTATATATTGTATATTTCAGAAATCTCAGGATCTTCTCATTTACTGCTGTTATTCCAGTGCTCACAGACTGTGTGGCTCATCCTAGTTGCTCAATAAATATTTCAAGAAATATTCACTAAGTGCCTAAGAAGTATTGCCTAGACTCAAGTATTTCATTGTCTTGCAAAAGACTGATACATAGGGGATCCCTGGGTGGCGCAATGGTTTGGCGCCTGCCTTTGGGCCAGGGCGCGATCCTGGAGACCCGGGATCGAATCCCACGTCGGGCTCCCGGTGCATGGAGCCTGCTTCTCCCTCTGCCTGTGTCTCTGCCTCTCTCTCTCTCTCTCTGTGTGACTATCATAAAATTAAAAAAAAAAAAGACTGATACATACATAAACACATGCATGCAAAAATGAGTTTGCCTAAATAAGAGGGCACTTGACTCTTTCTGACCAGGTGGGAGGAAAGACATGAAACAATAAGAGGGAATGGCAAATGGCAAGTGAGCTGGTGTTACTCTAACAGAGGGTGGTTATGAGAAAGAAATGCTAGAAATAGTGCAAGCTCAGACAAGGCGATTAAGTGGGGACTAGGAATTTAGATACGAGATAGACTTCTAGGTGAAGATGGAAAACTTAGTTTTACTAAATGTAAGGGAGAGACAGAAGGAATAATCAAGGATTAATAATCAAGGACAGGTGCAAAAGTTTTGACTTGTGGTGGTGACATTTGATTGATACCAGCACAAGCTTTGAGGTGGGATGCCATGATCTGGGTTCAGATGTGTAATAGGAAGAACAAGTGTGATATGTAAACAGAGATGTTTAGCAAACTTTTTCAAATCTGGATTTAGAACTTAGGAGGCAGGTCTGGGCTGCAGATATATGGTATTTTATAAATATGACAAAGAATGAGTCATTTTTAAGAGCTGAATATTTTGAATAGTAAGGGTTTATTACTTTAAGCACTAAAACCTAAAGAAATCATTTGGATGAAGATCTTTTGGAAGTTTTATTGCACATTTTCCTGCCACCTTAAATGATGCATCTGGAACCAAATTTATTTTTTTTTCTTGATGGCTCAGGGTCATCATTATAATCATCTGTTATGATAGCATGCCATAATTCAGTGATGCTGTTGGAATCATTGAGATGCATAGAGTTGTTTCCCTTTATTAAACAACTTAAGATCATTGTTGCTCTTTTTGTTCTCAAGTTTCATTTTTATCATTTCTATGATTTCTCATTTGCTGTCAGCTGTCACTTCCTACAGCTATCAATGTGTCACCATAAGCTGATATACTGTATCCTTTCAATCATTTGCTCCTCCACTGACACTAGTCGGGAAACCAGATAATCATACATGCTGTAGCTATGTGTAAAGTGTGTGCAAACAGTTTCAGAAGGAGGAACAGAGCATATCCCCAAGAGTGAACTATATGGGCTTTAAGAAACACATTTTGGATAACTTTTGACTCTTCAAAGGACATCTGTGTTTATTTTTTTAGTTCTCACCGTGTTTCATAAAGGCAACGTGGCTAGAATTTGGGATTTGGATTGCTAAAATGTTACTGTTTGCAAACCAAATAAGGAGAAGATATACCAATGACTCAGGACAGTAGAGTTTACTGCATTTTTAAAAGATTTCTCAGAATAGACTTTGCTCCAATTTTCATCAGTTACATAGGATTGAGTTTTCAGACTATTTTCTAAAAGTACAATTACTACTTAAAAATAAGAAGGAGGGTCTTTGGTAGTACCTTAGGTGGTGCAAGGTCAGTATTTTAAATTAGAATACTTTGTTAATTTTTTCAAAGTGACTAGATTGAACCCAGTCAGTTGAATACTCCAGTGTTTCTGCAGGTTTTGTCTCCAGTTTTTGGTCCAAGTTCATTTGCTCTGTTTCTAGACAGGTTTTATTGGTGCATGGTCTTGTGTCCCCCTTTGCTAACACCCTGGAATGCGATGCAGTCTCTTTTTCTAGTTGAAGTCATACTTCACCATTTGTCACTGTTTGTCACCACAAATGATGCTTTGAAGCTCTTTTTCTTTCCCACGTGCACATTTGTTAGCAGTTTCTTGGTAGTGTCTACTGGGTTATTTGTCTCTGAGGAATATCATTTTCAGTTTATTTTCTCTGATATTCATTTAACGACTTGTCACTTCAGCTCAAGCTATAATTTCCTGTCAATTATATTGTAAATTTTTCATGTACCAGTCAGCAGGTCTCTTGACGTTTCTCCTGTTATGTCTTGTCTACAGAAATTCTCTTCCCACCATGACCTTTGATTTCCTGAGAGTAGGATCTTGCCCTTTCTGTATCTTAGGACCAGGAATCTGTTTCCTATTTTCATTCCGGCAGTTAAAAAGATAGCAAGAAAAGTGCAAGCATATGAAGCACTCTGTCCACTCTTATCTTTTGTAACTTATGCTATCCAGACAGACATGCATGGACATAGGGAGAACACCATGCAATGACTACAATTAGGCTGTGACCATCCCAGAAGCTGGGATTGAGGGCTGGAGTAGATCCCTCCGAAGAGCCTTCAAAGAGAACATTGTCCTGTAGACCCTTGATCTTGGACCTCTGCTCTCTAGAACTGTGAGACAATAAATTTCTCTTCTTTAGGCCACTAAGTCTATGAGACTTATTAGAACAGTCCTAGATCAATCCAACCCTAACTATCAGACTTAAAAAACAGAAAACAAAAAACTAAGGCATAGATTCATTCAAAGAGAAATATTTTGCCTTGCCCACCTCAAGAGGGAGACTCTATTGTTTCTTTATTAAAACAAAATGAAACAAAACAAACAGAAGACAAACCTGGGAGGGCTTTCTGTTCAGGCTTCAAGGACAACTTTCTAAGATCTGTTTCCCGAACCTGGCCGTAACTGGAGACACTTAGGGCAATCTTAAAAAAATGCAGAGTCTAAGTTTAAATCCCAGAAGATTTAGACTCAGCATGTTTGGGGAAGGACTTGGTTATCTATTTTCAACAATCTTTCTAGGTAATTTTTATGATTGTGTAGGTGTAGGCGGCACCAATCTAGAGGGTTGAGTAATGAAGGAGAGATTTCAATAATGGGGATATCATTCATGGGAAAAGGGATAATCTAATAAAGGTTTGACTCCCTTGTCTCCACTTTCATTGATTTTCAGATGGAATAAGCTAACCAGAAAACCTCTGCCCTAAGCTTCATTCTTGTGAGGCAAAAGAGATGAGGACCTTGGGAGAGAGTGGATGTAATAAACTTCTAGGAGCTTTAACAGCCCAGCAATGGAATTTGGGGTATAGTTGACTACTTTAGGAAATCAGATTTCATTCACTATTTATTCAACAAAGTTATAGGCTATTTACAGTGAGCCAGTCAATATAGACTAAGGTAAAGAAGAGACATGCTTCTACGATCAGAGCTTCCAAAAGGAGAGATGGCCTAGGAAGGAATGACAGCTTGCTCTCAAATGTGATTCTGAAAATCTGACCTCAGACAGCTGCAGAAACCAGTACGGCTAGGCGGGGGGGGCCTTTCAGGCATCCAGATTCTGAAAAGCATGTACAAAAGATGGAAGAACTAGAAACAAAATTTACAAAAGAAGAGCATGAAGTGATGAAGTCAGAAACCTAAATCCTCTCGAATAGCTGAGCAGGTAATATGGTTTCCATTTGCAGATCAATAAACTAAAGCCAAGAAGGGTTACACACTTTAGTTCTACCTTTTACCCAGCCAAATGGCACAGGGTCTCTTTCCTTCCTTTCCTCTACCACTCCGCTGCCCACAGACAAACCTACTGGGCCTTGTGGCATTAAGAGTCAAGTTGTTTGGGTTTTCTACAAGAAATAAACCCAGAACTTCCACTTTGCTTCATATACGTAAAGACCTCCTCTCCACAAAGGAAAAGGGAATACTCATAAATCTTAAAAATATATATATATTTTTAGTTGAAACCTGCCATAAGATATACTCTAAGAGGAAAAGGATATCAATGTACCTTTCCTGAAGCCCAACCCCACGATGTATCACTAGGTTTTTGTTATTTCTAAGTCAATTTTTATAACCTTCCATATTTTTTGAATCATTGTAGTGAGCTCCCTGATTTTGAAAGAGTGCCTGAACATCTTTTAATCCCAGGCTTGGGGATCCAGAGATGAATCTCTTTTCATGACAAATTTATGTTACCTCTTTTATGTTCAGATATGGTTATAACTTAGTCTTTTAAAGCCCTTAGTTTAATTTTGAAGAAAATGATGGAAACCTCACTAAATACAACTTTTTGGTTATAAGTGAATCCCAGTCTGGGGTTCTGAAAGACCAGGAGATAGACTGCTACATCATTAGATGACAATGTACATTGGACAAGATCAAAGGGTTTGGTAATTACCTAATCAATCCTTCCAACAAATCTTTGAGGTGGGTGGCTAATACCATTAAACTCATTTTGCCAATGGAAACTGAGGCACTGGAAAGTATATATCGTTGCCTTTTAGTCCTTTGTTCTGAAACAAGAGCAACAACAACCAAGGCCCCATCCGGTTTCCTTTCCTACCTTCTATCTCTAGTCCAGGACATGGTATTTTTCTAGCATATCATGGGAATAAGAATGAGAGACAAAATACTAAATAATAGGAAGCTAATACAGAACCTGTTGGCTTAAGCTTGAATATAGAAATGGATTTTCTTTTCCATCATCACAGATATATTTATAACCCTTGCCAAAAACATCAAAATTGACTGACACGCTGGATTGTTGAATCATGATCTATTTTGGAAGGGAGAGAGAGCACAGTCAAGGTGTTGAGGGAAACAGTGGGTATGCTGTCCTATTTGAAAGGAACAATGAGGGTCATGACCCACAACTTACAGAGAGTTCTGTGCACCTTTGGAAGAACTAACTGGCCAAAAGGACATCAGAAACAGATCATGGGATTGCTGGGCAAAGAGCAAAGGAGCCATGTGCACAAAGTGGCCTTTCTTAGGAGATCAGAGGCATAAACCTAGTCAAGGGAGTCAAAGGGGAGATGTGGGTGAGGTTGAAGAACTGTAAGGAAGTAATGAGAGCTTGAGTCCTTAGCGTTCCATTGTATTTCGCTGCCTGCCTTAGTCAGTTTCAAGGGTGCATAATAATGCCGGGGCGAGGTCTGATATTCACTGCCATCTATTTCAGGTGGCATGAAATCACTTAGAATCCTCTATGTGGGATCCCTCGGGGACCTTAAAGGTCATTTAGTTAAACACCGCCATGATATAGATGATGAAACCAGACACAGAGAGGTGAAGTGGCTTGCAAAAGGTCATGTAGTTCATTAGCAAGAGCCTGTTGCTCAAGCAGGGGCATTGAGTTTTATTCATGAAAACTATATTGTCCCTACTTTTTGTCAATTCATTCCTTCATTAAACAAACATTTCCTAAGTGACCAATCTGTTCTAGACACTCTCCTCAATGCTAGAGATTAAAAGAAGGAAAAGAAAGCAGGTTCTGACCTAAGACCTCACAGTCCAGTGGAAGAATTTTGTGTGTGCTGATACACTGGAAACGAAATGATAAATATCATGAGAGTAGCTGTGGGAACAGAGGTGAGGAGTGAGTTTAGAATGACACAGAAGTGCCTTTATTTATAGGTTTGGTGTCCCAAAATCAATTAGGGACTTTGGAATGCCAACTCAGATCATTGCTCAGAAATGAGAACATTTAAGAAAACATAAGCTTCAATTTATTTTTCTTATGAATGAAAATTAAAAGCCATCACATTTTTGGACGTAAGTTTTTTTTTTCCTAGAAGTTTGATTTTTTAACACTTCTATTGTGGGTTGAATTGTATTTCCCAAATAAGGTATGTTGGAGTCCTAACCCCCATTATCTCAAAATGTGACCTTATTTGGAAATAAGACCTCTGTAGAGACAATTAGTTAAAATGAGGTCATTAGGATGGGCTCTATTCCAATATTACTGGTGTGCTTATGAAAAGCGAGACATGCACAAAGGGAAGAGGATGCAAAGACATGCAGGGGGAAGATGGCCATGTGACTGGAGTGACACATCGGCAAGTCAGGAAATGCCAAGAGTCCCTCCCTGGAATTTCAGACTTCTTTGATTTTAGATTTCTAGCTTCCAGAACTGTGAGGAAATAAATATATTTATGTTATGTTGAGCCAACATCTTTTTTTTTTTTTTTTAACTTTGTTACTGCAGCCCTGGGAAACTGATACAGGCTCCTTGGACAGTGATCAATGAGGTGGGCTGATTTCTGTTCCTAATACTTTGCTCCAAGATTGTTTACAAAATAAATGGCAGCTGTATAGCCTTGTTGTGACTGGACCAAGTGGACTTTTGGCTCTAGACCTAGCAAGATTGGATACTTGCTCAGGGTTCTCTGCAGGCTGAGTTGGGACTTGGAGACCATTTGTGTCTCCTCACTGTCCTCAAATCACCATAACTGTTCCTTTGGTGAAGTTCCAGTGTTGAGCTCTTAATGTGGTCTCACAACTGTCTCGGTTATTTTTTAAGATTTTATTTATTTATTCATGAGAGACACACAGAGAGAGGTGGAGACAGAGGCAGAGGGAGAAGCAGGCTCCCTGTGGGGAGCCCAATTCCAGGACCCCAGGATCATGACCTGAGCCAAAGGCAGACACTCAACCACTGAGCCACCCAGGGGCCCAACTGTCTCAGTTATAAACAGCTGACTATGCTCATCACAAGAGCTCCTCAGCTCTCTGGAGTTAGAATGCCAGGCTTTTCAAGTTACTGCTTCCAAATTTCCATTGAAAATCTCTAATATGGCAATTGTCATCAAAGTAAGCTGATGTTTTAAAGATTACTTTAATGACCCTAACTGCAGTATAAGGTATACTGCATTTTAAAACCATAAACTTGTGACTGCAACTGGCATTTCAAAGATACACTCTTTCAACATAAAAAAAAATTCATGGAAGTTATTAAGCAGCATTTTTAGAATTCTAGAATTCTACATGGAAGAATGTTGTAATAGTTTAAGGGCTAAGGTGCTGGCGGGTCAGATTAAGAATATTTTCTCCCTTTCCCTTCTGTAGTTGACCAACTTGTGCACCTTATCTGATGCACTCATACTCTGTAGGCTGCCATTTCATGGAGCAGAAAACCTGGGCAATGATATGTAATTTCTCCCACAGTAGAGTATGGTGAAGGTATAGACATTTGTGTCAGGGTTCTTTTGGAATCCAACAAGTGAAAAACAAAAACCTTTTTATAATTTTCGAGGCTTCCTCATACAGATTTATTTTTAACTGGTAAGGGAGTGACACCCCTGCTGTATAGAAAGGAATTCTGTTCTCAAAAGCCTATTGCATACATCATCATACATGTCACAAACCTAGGGTGGAGAGTTCTGGCAAGTAGTGAGTCACAATGAGCTCATAAGAATGGCCCGGGATCTGAAGACTTTGTTCCCAGGTACGGCCAAAAATTGTGCATGGCTAGTTCTAGAGCTTGGGGACTCAAGCCTCATGTTATAGTATGATCACGTGATGAAGTAGAATCAGAATATAAGGTTAACACAATAGGCTATGGATGGGAATACAAAGCAAATCTCAGAATGCAAGCAGAGGGATCACTATTGAAGTTTTTGGCTATACACAACCACAGGCGATAGACTTATTAGAAAATTCTTGAAGGGCAACTACCCATTTCTCACACAGAGAACATCAGAATCTTGATTTCCACCTTCAGGTAGAGGTCATCCTTTCCAGGTGTATGTTTATTTCTACAGATAATTATTTAGATAGGTGTGCTAACTTGAGACTTCATAAAGAGAATGCTTTGGTGAGAATGACTGAATCCATCTCTATGGTGGGAACAGTATACAGTTGATTCCATATACACAGAGTAAACCATATGGGGTGTTTCCAAATGTTCTCATGTAGGTCTCTACTTCCTCTTCACTAACAATCTGGTGACATTGTTTACCCAGTATAAGCAAGAATATCATCTCTCTTTGGTTCTGCCCAAGTCTCCACCCTCTTGTGGGCGTTCCAAACCACTCTTGCCTTGTGCTCTCTACCACAGGGCACTGTTCTTCAGTTCTCTTGGTACTAATCTCCAAAGCTTCTAGAGTTGGAGAGAGATGGCTCCTGAGTCTGCCAGATGCTGCAGCTCTCTGCTTCTTTAACCAGACTGCACTAGGTTGTGTTCTCTGGGGGCAGATAAACTTTTTGGGTAGGAACGCCATTTTCTCTGAGTTTAGAGGTATTACAATGGAGGCAATCAATGTTTTTTATGGTAGAATCATTCAGTTTCTAATGCTGTTCAGTTGTTGGTACCATGCAATACCCTGTGCAACGCTATTAAATTTCCACCTTATACCCTCAACAGCTAAGGCAATGACTGCTGTAGCTCAATTCCGTGTTGCATTATAGCTTCAATAAACAATCTTTCCTAAGGAATCCCCTTTCTTTTCTTTCCTTCCTCCCTTCTTTTCCTTTTCTTCCTTCCTTTAATCCTCACTGAACATTCAGTACATGCCAAACCCTGTGTTAAACATTTGGTGTACAAAGATGAAAGAACTATGCTCATTGCATCCCACTCCAACCTCAAAGTATAGTAGGAAGATAGTCAAGGAAACAAGTAAACAAAAAGCTAGAAAAAAATGCTGAATGAGAGGTCTAAATGAACTAATTAATAACGTTGAGAAATCAGGGACTCTTCATGGGGGAAGGTGTTACATGAACTGAATCTTGAAGAGAGACTGTACTTTTCAGTACATGGAAAGTTTCAGATTGAATAAGAATGATTTTAGAGGAATCTCTGTATATGACATGCTAGCCACTGCTGCTTTTCTGTCCAGGCCATCCTAAATCATAGTTATAGCACATGACTATACATTGTGTGTAGTGGTCACACCTACTTCAGGTCAGAAATTCTCTAAATATTCACGTTACATTGTCTAACCTCCAGGGTAATCATTCTCAATATTTTCATCTCTTCTGGACATGATAGTTTGTATCCTCCCTTACCCCCCTAACTGTATTCGTATACACACATTCTCATCATGCTCTCAGTGACCATGTTCATGTTTGTCACCAGCCTTAGTCTGAGAATGTCTGTGAAACCAAGAGAAGAAGACTTCTCTTCTTCAGCCCACAGGGAAAAACAAAACAAAACAAAACAAAAAAGGCCTTCTTCAGGAGTCTCCAGATATATATTGATGGATCCTACAGGTCAGTACAATCCATTGTTCCAGGGTGTAAATGAATGGATTCATGAACTCTTACTGGACAAAACCATTGAGAGCACAAAGGATGTACTCTGCAAAATTGCCATATCTTGCTTACTACTACAATAATCTCTCTGGCTCTCCACGCTCCAGTGCTTTCAGGTCCTTAAGGTGAGAATGCAGGGAGGGGACCACTGTGAAGGGTCTCTGTAGTTCTCCATAATTATGGTTTTTAAATCAGTTTTAAAGTTCTTTTTGTTCAAAATAGAGTATAACACAATTAAATATCCCATTTTTGGTCTTGGAAATAATTGAAGCAGGAATCATTTGGCAAGATGCCTCAGATCATCACAAACCTTCCTATAATAACTAATTCAATATAATTCAACAAATATTGGAAAATCTGTCATATAGATAGTTACTGTGTTTGGCTCTGAGGAAAGAGGTAGGGGAATGTAACAGTGAAAAAGGCATGGAACCTACTATCCAATGGCAAAAGTAGATATTCACACAGCAGACTATATTGCACGTATGCAAAGAGCTTCCTGTGGGAAACAAGGAGGCAGGAACTTTATCACTCTTACTTAGTAAAGATGTACAGGCATCAATAAAATTACACATTTGAATTGAGCACATCTTAGAAAACTAATACTCATATTATGACCCTAATGGTTTGTGTATATACATGCCTAAAAATAGAGAATCTGAACCCTGACTTGACCACTTACTGACCTCATACAAATTGTTCCACCTCTGTAGGTCTTGTTTTTGTTTTGTTGCTTTTTCTAAACTTCTAATGTGGAAAAATAGTATTAACCTCATGGGTTATTGAAGGGATTAAGTAGGATGTAGGGGGGAAGACTTTGCCAACTAGAGAGGAATTAGCATCATTAGATGACCGAAATGAGAAGTATCTTCTTATAAAATACTAGAAACAACATACTTATTTTAGAAGTAGAATTCATAGACTTGTAGTTCCTACCTGGACCAATGCCTTCTCCATGACTTGTCCAATTCTAGAACAAAGGTTAAGCCTGAGTGATCCAGTTCCTGGCTGTTCTGATAGAGTGATATAAAAGCAGTCAGCTCAGACACCTTGATGGCTCAGTGGTTGAGCATCTGCCCTCAGCTTAGGGCATGATCCCATCGTCCTAGGATCGAGTCCCACTTTGGGCTCCCTGTAAGGAGCCTGCTTCTCCCTTTGCTTCTGTCTCTGCCTCTCTCTGTGTGTTTCTCATGAATAAATAAAATCTTTAAAAGAGAAAAAGCAATTGGCTGCATTTTGTCATTTCCGTGTGTCTGAGGTTAGGTGTATTATTTGGAAAGCACAAGTGTAGAAGGGCAAGGTATAACTTGGTTCTAAATATATTTCACATAACATCTTCCAGAGTTTACAAAGTGCTCCACAGTGACTAAGAATGAACACCATGTTCCTAATTGCTAACTGAGATGTCCAGGCTGGTCTTTGCCCACTTCTCATTTTATCAGCTAAACCAGAGCTCTTTTTATTTTCTCTATGACCATGAGAAACGAAAGCCTTCAGTAGCTCTGCTGAAGATTTGTGACTGCACATATTACTGAAGCTTGCTTCTCTTCCAAAGTGAGCCTATGGTGTTGCTCTGGAGTCTCAATTATCTCCTCTTGCTATAGAACAGAGATGCCAGGTAACATTTCATTGCTTCTTGCCATCTCTCAACCAAATGAAGAGTCAGCATAGGAAGAAGGAGCATCAAACTTATTAGCAGTCTTTGAGGGTCACCAGTTGAAATACTTCCTAAAACAGCTGGAGGATGAAGAGGGTGAATTATAAGAAGTGAAATGACATTCTAGCAAGAATCCCATCTCCATGAAAACAGATGATTCTGTAGGTGTCTGAACAGATGGACATTCATCTTATATTTTCCTGAGGCTATTGGCAAGTGACTCTGGCTGAACAGTTTAAAATAAAAGTGAAAAATCATTCTGGTTCAGTAAAGTCTCTGCACCAACTTTTCTTGGTCCTTTGTAAAGAAACACTTGGTGAAAATACAGAGTATCAGTCTCCTTGGATCTTGGACCACTGAAGATTGGGAATAACCCAGGAGGGCCTGGATCCCAGGAAATTGTACCTACCTGTGAATACCTGCCCTGTGTTTTGTTTCTTTAGCTTTAGGCTTGTGGAGTTCAAATCAGCATTGTAGAAATTTCCATTCTTCTCTCTTTACCCCCATACATGCCAGTCCATTATGGCTCTTTCTCCTTGCTAGATGCGGATAGTTCTAGTTAAAAGAGATAATTTGGTGCCCTCCAGTGGCTCAACCTGACAGCCTCTCTCTTGACCTCTCACAGCTCTTAATGCCTGTGGGAAGGGTACAGCTCAATATATCTTTTGAGGCTCCTTGGTTGCTGTCATTTAACCACCAGTCTTAGGAAAGGAATCCATCACACTCTTAATATTGTGTAATTCTCAGGGGAGAAGGAATCGGAGAATAAAGAAAAAAATTATCTGTCTTTTCTTTGTACAAAGACCTAAACACAATGAAAACCAAGTATAAAAGCCCCAGCACTATTACCATTCCTTTAAATCAGATGGTCTTGGAAAAGCCACTCGCCATCTGGGCCCACTTCTATTTGCTCTGGAATGAAAGTGTGGAGCTAGATGATCTTTTGGGGTTCCCAATAGATTCTATCATCTTCAGATTCTGAAATTCCAGGAAAGGGAGAAATGTTTCCAGATGCTTTTACACTTCAATACTTGATCATATGGCTTTTATCATTTTGACCACTAGATTCACTTTAAGAGTTTAGAAGTTACAGTAAAATGCCCATATAAGTCATGCATGGTATTAGTAAGTATGCATCTAGCATAACTAAATATTTTCATTGCTTCTGCCATTTAAGATAATTAGATGATGCCTTGAAAAGCCATCTGGAGAAAGCATTCTAATGCCCTTTTATGAAGAATATGGAGAACATCTAACTATATTTTTATAGCACTTAGTTAGTGTTTGATAAACTAATGAACAAATGAATAGGAAAAGAAAAGCAATGAGAGACTCCTAACTCTGGGAAACGAACAAGGGGTGGTAGAAAGGGAAGTGGGTGGGGAGTGGGGATGATTGGGTGATGGGCACTGAGGGGGGCACTTGATGGGATGAGCACTGGGTGTTATTCTATATGTTGGCAAATTGAGCACCAATAAAAAAAGAAAAAAAAGAAAAGGAACATCAATCTTAACTCTTATAATGCATAAGAAGAGAAGGAGGCTATATTTATGATAGAGGGAACAAGATAAAAAATCCACCTATGCCTTAAATTATCCTTTTTCTTTCTTGCTCTAATCCCTAATTCAACCATAACTTCATGATGAATCTTACCATTAGAGATCTATTTATCCCTTTGGGTAACAGTAGGCTTCCTCCAGCATTTCTTCTTAAGGGAGCAGTTGTCTAGGAGTTTAACACTTTATGACTGGTAGCAGAATCTCAATAAAATATTGTTGAATAAATAAAGGCATGTATCAAAATGCTTCTTTTGAGCACTTTTGTAAGAATTGATTTGGAAATTAGAAGATCAGTCCCAAGAAGACTGGTAGTGGTGGGAGCTTGGTGATGGGGGTGGAAGAGGTAGTGGGGGTGGTGGGGGTAACCCCTTAGAACATGATACCTCATTGAAGGCAAGCAACTCTATTTGGAACATTAAAATGTGGATGCTGGCACTTTTACTCTAGACTTGTGCTCTACAATACAAGAGCCACTAGTCACATGTCACTCTTGAGTACTTGAAAAATGGCTGGTCTATGGGGCACCTGGGTGGCTAAGTGGGTTGAGCATCTGACTCTTGGTTTTAGCTCGTCATGACCTCAGGGTTGTGGGATCAGCCCCAAATTGGGCTCCACTCTCAGCAGGGGGACTGCTTCTCCCTCTCTCTCCCTCTGCCCCCTCCCCCATGCATTCTCTCTCTATATATAATTTTTTTTAAAAGAAACATGGCTTCTCTAAATTGAGATGATAGTCCAAACGGAGATGCACTCTTGGTATAAAATACACATTGGGTTCTGAAAACAGGATGTGGAAATGGTGGCTGGATTATGAATACATTTTGAAGTTAGAACCCACAGGATTTGCTGACGGATTGAATATGGGGTGTGAGAGGTAGGAGTCAAGGATGGCTCCAAGGGTGCATTTGCTATTAATTGAGATGAGGGAGTATACAGGAGGAGACATGAAGAAAGTCAGCCTTGAAGACATTAAGCGAATCACCCAAGGTCACACTGTAAAGTCAGAGAGAAGCAGAGTTACTTGAGCTGATAGAGAACTCAGAGGTCTGCTGGTTCATCTTTCTTTTTTTTTTATAGATGAAGAATTTGGGTCTAGTGAGGAGAAGTGATTTGCTCAATGTCACATAGCAAATGAAGAATAGAACCTCTAAGATGGATTTCCTGACTGGTAGACTAATGGTTCTCTTTTGCTATTACACTACAGCTGTAAAGATGAAAATGACACCAGGTTTAACTATGCCTTTAAATATACTATGGAAAGAAGAATCACTGGAGATACTTTTGGGGAGAACCTTCAAAACCTCCATTTAAGCATATTTAGACGTTTCTCTATAAGTACTAACTAGATAACTGGCTGCCCCACTTTAATTTGGGATAAACAAATTACTCCTTCTTTAACACTTGTTTAAAGCCAAAATGAGCTATGGTTAATGGTCCCTCATGGAGAAAGTCTCCATCAAAAGCCACAAACTTTATCCTTAGCCCTAAGAATTCTCATGGCTTAGGTCAAAGCAAGGAAGACGTAGGTAACATGTCAAATATAATAAATTATATAATATGCAGTCATCTTAACATTTTTTTTTGATCAAGGATAGGTCAGTATATTTTAAAGTGATTGTGGTTATTTGTTTGAATGTAGATTCAAACCCAGATGTATGATTGTTCCCCTATTCCTGTTGATATTTTTCATAACAAATTCAAACCATCATGGCATTTAATGATTGTGTGTGTGTGTGTGTGTGTGTGTGTGTGTGTGTGTGGTAGACATTTGGTTTAAGTTGGCTACTACCACAATAATCACGCATAACAAACGACCACAAAGATTCAGCGTTTACTATACAATAAAGAATATGGCCGGCCTTTGTTCCCAGTTCCTAGAAAGTAGCTTCTAAATCTTTGTAATTTCCTGAGTGATAGGAGGGTCTTTGCTTTTCCTGATGGGTCCTGATCAGTTATGCTAACTCAGGACAGGGGCTGGTCATGCTAAAAAAACAAATCATGTGATGAGAGTATTGGGGTGAAGAGAGTGTTATATGAGATCAGCCTAACCTCTAGGGAAAGGAGGGAGACTAGAGATTGAGCCACATGGATGATGATTCAGCCAATCGTGACTATGTAGACAGCAAAGTTTGGGGTAACTCCCCTGGTTGGTAATATCTTTAGTATTGTCAAATGTCAATGTACCAGGAAGTTAATGCATCTTGACTCCATGGGGAGAGAGGACAATGCAAATTTCATGTTTGGAAGCCTATTATACCTTCCACTATGTGTCGATCCTTTAGGCTGAGTCAGATTTGAATCCTTTTGCTCTCATGGAACTAATCACAAGTCTAGTGCTTTCTTTGGTTCTGCGAGGAATTTTAGTAAATTACTGTACCTGAAGGGAAAGTGAGAAGCCTCAAATTTATAACCAGTGTATCAGAAATGTGGGTGAGCTAGAGACCCCCCAGACTTGTAGCTGATGTCTGAAGTAGTCTTATAAGAAGGATTTTGCCCCTAACCTGTGAAGTTTGCCTAACTATAGGAAATTGGTACTTAGGAACATGAGCATTTTTATTTCTTGTCAATCATGCATCTGATGGTCAGCAGGGTTACCTCTACTTTATACTGTAGATTGACAGGGCTCAGATCCAAGGTGGCATGTCAGATCCATGTGTCTCATTCTGGATCCCAGGCTGGAGGGCGGTAGACACCTAGAGTTTGTTCTTGCCAAAAGCACAAGAGAATAAGCCAATTACAAGTACATTTAAAATATGTACTCACATCACACCTAACAACACCTCATTGGCCAAAACAATATGGATAATCTAAAAGATAATGAGACCATGGCAAAGATGTGGATATATAATTCTGCTATGAGGAGAATTATTCAATATTGTACAATATTGTGCACATTACTAAAGATGTCATAGGAAGAGGAAACTTACATTCCATACTCAGAGCAAACTGTCTCCAATACTGTGTCATCTGATACCTCTGATCTCACATTTACTCCCTTCCAAAGTATCATATGTACCCTTTCTTAGGACTTCCCCACAGACCTCAGTGTCTCACTGGCTGTCCTGAGCAATTCTATTTTTACTTGAATCATGCATACTGGCACACCTCGGAGATGTCGTAGATTTGACTCCAGATTATCACAGTGACTATCATAATAAAGGAAGTCAAATAATTTTTTTTTGTTTCATCATGGTGAATATGAGAGTTATGTTTATACTGTGATTAAGTGTGCAAGAGCATTATGTCTAAAACCCAATGTACATACCTTAATTAAAAAATACTCAATTGCTAAAACTGCTAACTATCATCTGAGCTTTTGGCAAGTTGTAATTACTATCAATAACAAATATAATAATAATAATAATAATAATAATAATAATATAATAATAATAATAATAATGAAAAGTTTGAAGTAGTGTGAGAATTACCAAAATGTGACACCAAGACATGAAGTGAGCAGATGCTGTTGGAAAAATAGTGCCAATAAACTTGTTTGACACAGGGTTGCCACAGCCTTCAATTTGTGAAAAACACCAACTCTGCCAAGTGCAGTAAGTGAAGAACATAAAACAAGGTTGCCTGTATTCCAAAATAACAACAAATGCCCTAAACCTTGTGCTTACCAGGACCCATCTTTCTTCACATTCCCTTTAGTGATCATTTTGTGATAGTTGTTGACTACTGATTGTTGTCCACATGACCTCAAACAAGTATATAATACTTCTGTGCCTTGGTTTTCTTATCTGTACAAAGGACAGACTATTACCTGCCTCACAGGATTGAGATGATGATCTGATGAGAGAGTCCATTTAAACTCTCAGAATAATGACTGGAAAAGAGTCATTACTTAATAAATGCAAAAAAAAAAAAGGCAAAGTTTCCATAGAACTTATTATGTGTCAGTCTTCTAAGTATTTTATATGCATTAATTCACTTAATCTTTAAAAAACCCTATAAGGATTGCATTTTGATTTTTCATCCTCATTTTATACAGGATGGAATTGAAGGCCAGAGAGATTTAGTGATTGGCTTAAGTCACATAGTCTGTAGGAGACACAGATGGAATTCGAACCCAGGCAGTTAGGCACCTGTCTCCACACTCAGCCTGCATACTCGATGCTGTCATCTCCAGAGCTCATAAATGCTTGTTGTTGTTGCTGTTTTTATTGGAGCATGTCCTTTGGATCTTGCCCCTGCACCAAGAGGCTTATAAAAGGTTTTCTTTCAAGCATATTGAATAATACTCACAAGAACACTTTAAGTAAATACAGTTATTCACATCTGTTTCCATTTATTTCTAGTCCATTTAGTTACAATTGTGGTTTCATGCCTTTGGAAAGAAACACATGCAATACCATAGGAAAAAAAAAAATCAAAGAATGCTGGCTTAGAATGGGACTATTTTTTTTCCTAGTGATAAACTCAACTACAGTTCTTCCGTGGGCCCTCAGAAGTAGGATGCGGTGTGAGATCATGTAACATGCTGTCATTGACATGGCAGTAACAGCTACAGTGGCAAGTGGTGGTTGAACTTTTCCTACGGTGTCTCTCCCCCCAACCTGGGGGCAGAGTGTCAAACACGGTACTGGAAGAACAAGTTCATGTGATACCAACTCAAAGTGGAGGGTTATGATACCCAGTAATCCAGCTTGAAGCACCAAGCAACAATTCTCCTCAAGTTCCAAGTGTAATTATAAAGTAGCATGATTGATTGTTTAATAAGGACATTGGAACTCTGCATCCAAATGAGTGCTATCATTCCAAGTCATCACCTTGGGAGGTTGTGAATCTAAGCTAATGATACTACTGTGGCTCAAAACTACATTTTTGGAAATATGCATTCAGTGCCAACTTAAGGAATCAGATAAAACCAACAGACTTGCTATTTTATAGTCAGAAATTGTGTCACCCAATTCTGCCACTAGCCACTTGGCCCACCACACTCACCTCACCCAAAGAGTTACCAAGTATCTTTGGCTCTTTCAAAATATAAAGACAACTTCAAAGAAGGTAAATTTGCTGCCATCAAAGAGTCTCAAAATAATATGGTTGGATTTTCAGGATGCCAATATATATAGAACATGCCCATTTTTCTGTGCTGAATTTGGAGCCAATTCAGAGATGGATTAGGAGTTACATAATTATACAGCAACGCACCATGTTTATAGTGTTAATACTGATTGAAATATGTGACTTGAGATCTTTGGAAATGTAGCCTTGCTAATCCATCAGCCCTGGAACGAGACAGACTGACCCACTCAATCACTAACTGCTAGAATGCCAGTAGGGTGCAGGGCAGGCCGGCATGCACGTCCTGGGCAGGCCAAGGTTGCTGCCCTACAATAATCAATGGAGGAGAGAGAAGAATGGGAAGATAGTCCCCAGGGCCTCCAGGTTTTTATTAGATTCATTACAACCAAATGAAGAACATGGACAAATTAATGGCACCTAACAAACAAGGAACTCCCCGTCCTCCTTAACAGACACTGTATTGCAGTTAGCGACTAGGACTTTTACTCTGGCTGATGCTGCCCCATGGGAACATGAGACCAAGGGAAAGAAGGAGATCCCCTAACTAATACCCCAAGGGGTCTGACTGCAGAGCGGTTGCGAGAAAAGTCTCTAGTTCTGGGGAAAAGTGTAGATAACTCAGTTCTAAAGGGGATATGTTTATCTGGTTGGATATAGTTTGGGAATTTAGTGAAGCAAAAATTGCTTGGCTTTATGGAATCTGGTTACCAAACTTAACACATTATAGATATTTACCATCCATGTATGGAAGAAGATTATGCACGAGGTTTGCTTGTAAAGCTTCTTGGGCTGTGGTTGTCCAGGATTTAAAACAATATTCCAACAGTGATGGGTTCTGATCACATGCAAAAGTCTCAGTTGTGTCCTCAGATGCCTGCTGGACCAATTACATCAGGGCACATCCCCATGACTCTAGGGTGTGTTGGAGACACACAGGAAGGCTCTCTAGCTTGGTAAAATCAGTAATGGGAGGCCTAAAGGTCCCCTGTGGACAAGGTCATTGCACATGATGCAATTATTTATAAATATTCAAAATACAATTATAAAAGTAAAGATATAGGGGGAGGAAGCAAACATAAGAAATTATGAGCAAATGTTCCATTTCTTTTGTATAAAATTTTTAATGCATCTCAAATGAATAAACACATCTGATAACCCCAGCAAATACTTCTCTCTACAAACACACAGTGCAGGAAAAAAATGTAATTCTTGAATTAGATATTGTTTAATAAATGAAGCACATGAAATACATGTTTTAAAGTAGCTTCTGGCAATTTATTTAAGATATCTCTCAGTGTTGACAAACATCATAGCACTTATGAGTATTTGGAGGTTGGCTGTGAGGTTTAAGGATCATCTTCGAATTATTGTCTATTCCTTGCTCCACCTTGTTTCCGTCTATTTCCGGCCTTGTCTGTTTTCATCTAAGCCCATGTATATGATCTCCTTTCCATTGTTAGTTTAGTCATTTATGGGCAGATACGGTGTTTCACCATTTATTTAGGTGATATAAACCTAACTCAGAAACAAGGATTTTACTTAATGAGATAATAATCTAGAAAGAGAGAAAAGCATTGCTATTACATAAATGTGCTATGGGAATTCTGAGATGAAAACGATTATCCCCATCTGGCAATATCAAGGAGGGTTTCATGGAGGAAGTCACATTTGAACTGGCTCTTTGAATGAGCAGAGTTAGAGCATGAACAGATGGGGAGAGGGAGGCCAAGCAAACGGAATAGACTCAGGTTTGGAAATGGAACACCTCAGGGCATTCCCTAATATTAGGGAATTATTGGTTTGCCGGGAGATAAAATTAGAAAGAATAAATAACATTAGAAAGAGGAGGTAGGGTCGGGTTTTAGATGATTTAGAATGCTTAGTAAATAACCAGAAATAACAAGAACCATTGAGCATAATCCAGTAGGAGAACAGTGGGGTCAGACCAGACCCATGGTCCAGGTAGAGCAATCAAGCATCAACCAGAAAAAAGCATGAGCTATCAAAAGACTGGAAAAGGAAGGGGACTATCTAAATGTCCAGTTGAAGATGATATTCTTCTTGATTTTGAGTCAGAGCTCTTTCTCTCCTTTTAGGGCTTGCTTTACTTTATACACGTTAACATTCAGAACTCCTCCTCTGACTCAACTCGCTGTGTCTCTCCTTCAACATAATTCAGATCTTCACTGGCTTCGAGGTTATCAGCCAGTTCGTGTACTGAGATCCCCCACGCCTAAACCCCCACCGCCAGCACCCCCACAGCCATGCACATACCCACTTTCCTTCTAGTCCTATGGATGTCTGCAGGAAAACAGGCAACTGCTTATTTTGTTAAAACATGATTTGAATCAGACCTACATTCTTGTTTGTTTCACTCTTTATAAATTACAAAGTTCACCTCTCACCATATATTTTTTTATCCTATACCCCTTCTTTCCTCTGCGTTTGAAACCCATGACACAGGCGGGTTGCACAGAATGCCAAGTATAGGTCAAAAGATCTCATTATGAAAGATGAGATATGAGAGTCTGCTGTTTAACACAGCATAGCGAACACATTCAAGTAACTCATTTTTAAATTTTTTTAGTGGAAAAGCCATATGAAATGACTCTTTAATTTATTTCTATTCAAGATTTGATCATAATCTGAGTGTCCAGTTCTGGATTTCTTGAAGAAAAGGTCATCACTATTCATCTTTATATTTCCAGTGGAAATGGAACACTTTAGGGCATTCCGTAATATGAGGGAATTATTGGTTTGCCAAGGGATAAAACGAGAAAGAATAAATAAATAACGTTGGAAAGAGAAAGGAGGGTCAGGTCTTAGATGATCTAGAATGCTTAGTAAATAACCAGAAATAACAGGAGCCATTGAATATAATCAAGTAGGAGAATGGTGTGGTCAGACCAGACCTATGACTCAGGTAGAGCAAACAAGCATCAACCAGAAAAATGCATGAAATATCAAAAGGGACTGGTGCACGGTAGGTACCCTCCGAACACTGGTTGAATGACTGAATGAATAGATGGATGGACTGATTATTGTTTTTCTGGAAGTATGTTATAACATTATAAGAATGGCGTTTTTTTGGACTGTTGGTACTTTGACCTTGGCCTTCCAGTCTCTCCAGCGATCTCCACTGCTCTGTGTTCCGTTGATTATCTCAAGCCATGTACTCACTCCTTTCCTTGGCTTTTCTGTCTCTCTCAATTTCCCACTTCCTCTTTAGAGAGCATGATGAATACTAATTATGTTTTAATATACAAAAATAGCACCCTCATTGCCTCCGATTTTTCTTTGAGTTGTCCTCACTGTTTTCCTGGCTCTCTTTTGATTTCTTATTATTTTATGTGAAGCTAAATCAAGGAGCACCCTTTTCTCATTTTATCTTCTCACTTCTTTCCTTTGCAAGTGCTCTTTCTTTCACTCTGCTTTAAGTATTTTTTTTTCATTGTCTTCAAATTGTTTATGGTCATAGCCATCGCTTTGTACAGGTAGCATCTAAATGCAAATATTCTCCCAGAAAAATTACAGAGTGGCAGGGGAAAATAATGCTTTGAAATAAACACTGTATATTCAATTGGTTTCCAAATCAGCACCAGCTAAACAAATGCCTAATAGCAGTCCTTAGAGAGACAAGATTAGTGTGTTTTGAAATCAGAAGTTATCTGTTTTTTTTTTTTTGCTTTCTATAACTTCCCTTTCCTTTTTCTTTCCTTTAAAATATCATAAAGGATTCTTGCAAACAACAAAGGAGACTTTTGGTTGAAACTTTTGGCTTCTTATCACAGGGTGCATGTGTGATATTAGACAAACAGATAACGCAAGTGGAACCTGGGAGGGGAAACACTAATTTGAGTTGCAACTAAGGCATTTCAAACCAAAGAAATGAAGATTTCTGTATGCTATCCAGTCCCTTTGTGATGTGTGTGCCTTATGAAAATATTCCTAAAAGATTCAAAACCATGAGAATAATCAGCTGTACTTTATTTAGGTGACCCTCTGGGTAGTTTATGATGGAGCCAGTGTTGAGGGAAGCCAGACTGGACGTCTGTCTGTGGAAGGAATGCAGGTTTAGATGCACTAAACAAATCTGAATTCCCGTTTAGGCCTCACTAGCCATGTGGCTTTGGGCAAGATACAACCTGTTTGAGTCTCCGTTTACTCATCTGGGAGATGAGTGCTTATAATTAAACCTCAAAGGGTTATGTAAGAGTGAAATGAAGCATTGTCTACAGAGGGCTTAGAAGAGTATCTCACGTTCTCAGAGGCTATAACTTACAACGATTGCAGATTTACTGATAATATACATATAATAATTCTATATAGATACTCTTCTTGAATATACAGTGACCATTCTCACACTTTTGCCTTTGAACATGTTGCTCTCTTTTCTTAAACTGCTCTCCCTCCAGTTCATCATTTAACAAAATGAACTTATATTCGTCCTTCAAAACCCATCTGTTCAGGAAGTTTTCCGACTTTCTTGAGGAGAACTGATTACTTCATTCAATGAGACATTCAACTGGTATTTACCCAGTGCCTTCCACATGTCAGGCACAGATCTAGGAACTGCAGAAATGATTGTGAACAAAACATTAAAAAAAATCCCTGTATCTTGGAGCTTGCATTCCAGTAGGGGATATGAACTATAATCAAAATAAATAAGCAAAATATATAGATGGTCATCAGTGCTATAGAAAAAAGAAAACAGCACCAAGATTATGGGATGTGAAGGCAAGGAAGAGGGGTGGTTTGAATTAAACAGGTTGATCAGCAAAGGTATTTGAGCAAAGATGTGAAGGATGAGAAAGAGTGAACCACTGAGAAACTAGGGGAAGAATGTTCCAAGCAGAGGAACAGTAAAGGCAAAGGCTCTGGAGAACCACCGTTTACATGACCTCTGTGCCATGTCTACTTCTATTGACATTTTAATCAAAATATTTTATAGTCATTAATCATTAAAATTTTAAAATCAAACACATTTTATATTATATAAAGTATCTGTATCTTAAATCTTGCACCGGAGTGTTGAAGACTATGAAGGCAGGGATTGTGCCCTATGTATCTCTGTATTCTTGTTAGGTTAGTGCAGCGTGTGGTCTTCAGCAGGTGTTCAAACATGTTCATTCAAATGAAATTTAACGATGATGTTAATCTTCCTGGACAGAGTGGGTGCAGTTTCAATTGCTAAAATAGTTGGTCAGGTCAGGGAGTTTTAACAGGGGGTAGTCTTCTGCTTTGGGTTACTAAGCAGCGGACTTGCATCTTGCGTTCCTTCCTTTCTTTTGTGAAACAGCTTCCACAGATGTTATTCTCTGATCAGAAGAAAGGTGTCTGCAATGCTCTGGCACCGACAGGCAGTTAGACAATAGCATAAGCAATTGGTAGATTCCAGCCTTTTCTAGCAGCTCTCACTAGTTTGGTTCCTTGAGGTAATTACATTGGAACCCTCGGCAAAAATAACAGCAACAACAACAAATGGCTAAAACTAATGTTAGGTTGTATATCAACGATTACAAAAAAAAAAAAAAAAAAGACAAAAAAGAAATTGAGTCACGGCATCTTGAGGATGGAAGGGACCTAGTAGCAGCTAGTTCAGGTGTCATGAATTCTCATGCCTACAGAGCCAGGCAGGTGACATTTAGGAATGGGGGTTGTGGCTAACGAAGAGTGACGCCTTGTCTAAATAATGCAACTGTAACTCAAACCCAGCCATTTGGTCTTATGCTCAAATGAAGATTGATTATCTGCAAGGTGTTCTGAAGCAGCTATAAACCTCTATGTTGAGAAAAATCTCTTGATTTTTCAGTGTTGGCAACCTATTTAATTTTTTTTTAACCGACAACAACAAAAAATGCCAAACAAAATATGCCTGGGTCCTGAATCCTGTCATTTCCGAGTCTCATACTCTGTTAACATCCCCCACCCCCGCTCAGCGCCCACACAATTCATTGGTGGAGAAAATGAGATCTAGAAAAACGAAGTGCTTCGCCCAATCGCAGAACTGGGGCAGAGGCAGAAGCAAACCTAGAAGCTCCAAAACTCCAGACGGTTGTGGACAATGATTTCATACCCCCAAATGCAGAGCATGTCTACTTGCTTTAAAATAAACATGCAGCTCTGATATTCAAATGCGCTCACAAACATCACACGGCCTTTTGCTTTTCAGTCTGTTTGAAGGCTTCGTGTAGAAACAGCTTCTGTTACATCAAAGATCAAAACATCAGGATTTGGAACATTGTGTGCTCATTAGAGTCAGTGTCAAACGTATCTCCCAGGCTCACACCTACCTGCCGTTGAAGGGAAAAACGTCTCATCAACTATTTATGGAAGACCCCAGGGCTTCCTCTTGAGAGATCCTGAACATGTAATTTTCACCACTGCGTGGCAACTGCCACATTTCCTCCACCTCTGCCTCTGCTCACAAACAGACCTTTAATCGTCCCTGGTATTAACTTTGCTGGGTTTCACCTACTGAATTCATGATGCTTAAATTGGCTCCCTTAAGTTTGCTCCAGGCCAGCGCCTTTACACTAAAGAGCACCCTGTGGAAAAGAGGAGAATCCAGCCTGTACTCACACAAATCTCTGGCGTGTCATTTTTTGTCAGGGTGATCCCACGGAAATCTTGGTTGCCTTCCCCAGGGTTCCAGAAAACCCGGTGTGTGTGCATCTGTGTGTGTATGTGCTCGTAGGGGTGTGTAACAGAGAGAGACGGAGATCCTTCCATTTGAATTTACAGACTACCTTGTTCTCAAAAGATTTCTGATGATTTGAGAAAATAATAATGACGCAATACCGAATACTTCTTGAACATTTTTTCGATGATTTCCATCTCCATAATCTGAAAACATTTATTAGCAGTTAATTGTGTGATTGATATATTGATTGGGTTGTATTTCTTGATCCATTTTTAGAAGTTAGGTTTATTGAAATAGAATTTTCATTATTAAAGTGAACAGTTTGAAGTGTTTTGATACGTGCAAACAATCCTGGGATCACAATCATAATCAAGATACAAAAAAAAAAAAAAAAAAGATACAGAACAACTTTTTTCCTAGAAACCTTCCCGTGAATCCTTTTGTAGTTTATTGACTCCTCTCACCTCAGTCCCTGGCAACCAGTGGGATGTTTCTTATTTTTATAGTCCTGTCTTTTCTAGAATGTCAGATAAATGGGCTCTACAGCATATGGTCTTTTACAGATGACTTTTCTCCCACAGTATGACAGTTTAGAGATCCATCCACAATGTTGCATCATCCCTAGTTTGCTCCTTTTTACTGTTGAGTGGTGCTTCATTATATTAACATGCCACCATGTATTTACCCATTTACCAGTTAGTAGAAAGCCAAGTTGTTTCCAATATTTTGGCTCTTAGGAATGTCATTATTATGCACATTTGCATGCAGGTCTTTGTGTGGGCACATATTTCCACGTCTCTTAGAGTAGAATTGCTGGGTTATATATGATAAAAGTATGTTTAACTTAAAAGAAACAGCCATACCCTTTGCAAAGTGGCTGTGCCATTTCACATCCCCACCGACAATGTATGTGACCTACAATCGCTTCATTCACTTACCCCCTTTTGGTATTATTAGCCTTTTAAAATTTCAGTTATTTGTGATGGTTGATTTTTATGTGTCACATTGATTGACGGGGCCACGCTGCCCTGCTATGTGGTCACACGTTATTCTGCGTGTTTCTGTGAGTGTGTTTTCATTGAGACTTACATTTAACTTGATAGACCTTAAGTAAAACAGATTGTCCTCTGAAATATGAATGGGCCTCATTCAATCAATTGAAGGTGGGAATAGAAAGAAAGGCTGACCTCCACTGAGCCAGAGGGAATCCTTCTAGCAGACTTTCTCAATCTGCAACATTAGTTCTTGTTTTTTTTAGCAGACTGGCTTTAAACTCAAACTGCAACTCCTTGCTGAATCTCCAGCCTGTTAACCTCCCCATCAGATTTTGGGTTTGCCAAACCTCCCTGACCATGACATCCGTTCATCAAAATAAATCTTCGTGTATGTATGCATATCCTACGGATTCTGTTTATCGGGAGAATCCTGACTGATAAGAATGTTCTAGTAGGTGCGTGATGGTATCTCATTCTGGTTTTAGTTTGCATGTCTAATGATTTCTGGTGATGTTGAGGTGCTGCTCATGGTTATTTGTATATCATCTTTTGCAAAGTGTCCGTTCAAATATTTACCCAGGTGGGTTTTTGTTTTGTTTTGTTTTGTGTTAATCTGGTGGGAGCAGGATTATTTGTCTTTTCATTATTGAGTCATAAGAATTCTTTACATTACATGTGACTTCCATTCATTTTCTGTCAGTGGCTTATATTTTCATTTTCTTAATAATGTCTTTCAAAGAAAAGACATTCTAAGTTTTGATGAGCCCCAGTATATCAGTTTTCTTCCATGACTTGTTTTTGGGTCCTATCTAAAAAATTGTTAGCTAATTCAAGTATGCGAAGATCCTAGAAGTAATTTGTAATTCTAGCTCTTACATATAGGTCTAAAATTCTTTTCTTTTCTTTTTTCAGTTCTATGATTCATTTAGAGATAATTTCTGTAAGGTAAGGTTTGAGATTCATTTGTGCGCACATAGTTATCCAATTGTTCTGATACTATTATTGTAAAGGTTTCTTTTCCCAATGAATTTACATGTTACCTTTTTCTTAAACAAAACAAAACAATTAACTGTATATTTGCAATTCTATTTATGAATTTTCTTTTCTGTTACACTGATCTATATTTCTCTTCTTATATCAATGATATTGAGATTTAAAATGAATCTTGAGGGAAGGTAATATAACTCTTCCACTTCTGTTTCTTTTTAAAATCATTTTGTGTATGATAAGTCTTTTGTATTTCCAAATGCATTTTATAATCAGCCTGCAATTTCTGCAAAAATATACAATGATTATTACTGAAACTGTGCTAAGTGTGTGGATTACTTTGGGGGAAATTAATGCCTTAACAGTAGTGAATCTTCCAGTTCATGAACTCTGAATTTTTCTCCATTTCTCTAGGATTTCTTTAATTTCTCTCAGCATGATTTGTAGTTTTCGGTGCATAGATCAGACACATATTTTGGTAAATCTATTCATAAATACTTCATGTTTTTTAATGCTGTTATAAATTGTATTTTAAAAATCAATTTTCAAATGTTTGCTTCTATGTGGAGAAACACAATTGATTTTTGAATATAGATTCTCTATTATGCAACCTTGCTAAACTCATCAATTAGTTTTAATAACTTTTAAATATCTAAATATTTTCTATATATGTGATTTTATTGTCTACAAGTGACAATAGTTTAAAACAATTCTTTAAATATTTAATTAATTATTTAAGTCTTTCATCATTAGGTATATCAATATGCATAACCCTGTGTTTATGTTCCTTATCAGGTCAAATACTCCTGTATTCTTAGATCACTGTGAGTCCTTATGATAATGAGTGCTAGATTTTATCAAGTGCTTTTTCTGCATTTATTAATATGATCATATAGTTTTTCTCTTCATCTGTTGATAAAATGGTTCACATTGATTACCTTTCAAACATTAAACCAAATTTGTACTCTTAGGATAAACCTCACTCACTTACTTGTTCATGATGTATTGTCTTTTTTATGTATTGCTGGAGTCAATTGTTATTTTTTTGTTAATGATGGTTGTGTCTATATCCATAAGATATGTTTGTCTGTAGGTTTTTTTCCCCCCCTTGAATTATCTTTCTCTGCTTTTGTATTAGGGTAATATTAACTTTATTTAAATATTGATTGATTGATTTTTTGAGAAAGGTGGGGGGGTGAGGAGGAGCAGAGGGAGAGGGAGCTAGAGAATCTCAAGCAGACTCCCTGCTGAGCACTGAGATGACTCAGAGCTCCATCTCATGATCCTGAGGTCATGACCTAAGCTGAAATCAAGAGTCAGATGTTTAACAGACTGAGCAACCCAGATGCCCCAGGGGTCATATTAACTTTATAATATGAGTTGGAAAGTGTTCTATTTGCAGAAAGAGTTTGTATAAAATTTGTATTATTTTTTCCTTAAATATTGATAGATTGCATCAATGAAACCATCTGGGCCAGGATCCACCAGCCTCTTTACATCCCTATTTATTTAAAGACTTTTAATTGTAAGTTTGCTTTCTTTAACAGGTATAGGGCTATCTGTGTCATCTATTTCCTCCTGAATAAACTTTGGTCATTTGTGTCTTTCAAGGAATTTGTTCATTATATCTAAGTTGTGGTTGTATGATTGTCATAATATTCTCTTGTTACCCTATTAATGGCTATAGAATCATAGTAATGTTCTTTTTTTTTTTTTATTTCTGAACTTGGAAATTTGTGTTTTCTTTCTCCCTCTCTCCTTTTTTTTTTTTTTTTTTAAGATTTATTTATTTATTTTAGAGAAAGAAAGAAAGAGAGCACAGGAGGAGAAGGGTCAGGCAGAGAGAGAGTCTTAAGTTCAGACCTCTACCATGGGCTAGATCTCATTATCCTGAGATCAGGGCCTGAATTGAAACCAAGAGTCAGATGCTCAACTGACTGTCCTATCTAGGCATCCCTCTCTTTTCTTTTTTTGGAAAAAAAAAAAGGTATTTGTATATTTAGAGGGTTATTAGCTGCATTAAACTTTTTTAAAAATAGCTTTTGGTTTTATTTTTATTTTTCCTAGTTCACTGATATATCAATACTCTTATCTATACTAGTTCCTTCCTTTTACTTTGGACTTAGTTTGCTTTTCTTTTCATAGTTTCTTAAGGTAGAAAATTATAGTATTGATTAGAAATTTTTCTTCTTTTCTAATATAAATCTAATTTCTAAATATAAATCTAATTTCATGCTCTGAAATTCTCTTTGAGCACTGCTTTAGATGCATTCCTACAAAATTTGATATGTTTTCAGTTTCATTTAGTTAAAAATGTTTTATAAAGTTCACTGTGATTTCTTCTTTGACCCATGTATTATTAGAATTGTGTTGTTTATTTTCTAACCATTTGGAGACTTTTCTTGTATTTTCTGGTATCGATTTTTAGTTAATCCCATGTGGTCAGAGAACACTTTTTTTCCCTAGAGGACGCTTTTTTTAATGATTTAAGTTCATTTATATTTATTGAGATTTGTTTCATTTTTCAGAATATCGTCTATCTGATTGTCTATGGAATATCTATTTACAGTGGAAAAGAATGTATATTCTCCTGTTATTGAGTAGCATGTCCTATAAATGTCAATTAGTTCAAGTAATTTCATAGTATGGTTCACATCTTTTATACCTTTACTGATTCTTTGTCTACTTGTTCTTGCAGACACTGAGAGAGGATTGTTGAAATTTCCAAACACTATGGTTCAATTGTCTATTTTTTTCTTTCAAGTCTGTTTTGCTTTACGTATGCTAAGCTCTCAATATATATTGTATTACTATTCTTTAAAATAATTCCTTTCATAAGTCTACTATAATAAGTACTATTATTATCTATACTTTGCAGATAAGAAAACATATGGATAGAAAGGTTTAATAACTTGTCAAAATGACGTATAGTGTATAAGTGGTCTAGCTGGGATTTGAACTTAGGCACTCTGACTTCAGAACTGATTTCTATGGTAAATTATTAAGTAAAATTAGAAAGTTAAATAACTATATCAGAATTGTTTAAAAGAGAACAAGAAAGAACTAGGAAGCCAATATTGGATATCACTCTGTGATCAAAATGGGTGACTTTTTTTCTTTATTTTACAGCTCTGTATTTTATAAGCTTTCTATATATAACTGTTACAAAAGTGAAAATGTAACTACAGCATTATTTTATTTGTTTTTATTCCCTAGAATCATTAAATAGAAGGCAAGCCATTGAGTATATGCAGTTTTAATAGATTACCATGATATTTATCTGCCCAATAATTTGCCATAATCCACTTAACTATATCCTTAAATTACTTTTTTAGAATGCATCAAATTTTATTTTTAAATAATATGCTAAATACTATTGCATATTTGACTATATTTCCCATTATTTCCTTAGCATAAATTCCTATAAATGTATTACTGCCTCAAATGTTCAGACAATCACATAGATTTCTTAAGGAATATTTAATTGAGCCAGAGCAAGGAACAGATACACAGAATAATTCATTATCTCAAACACCAGAAATTACATAGAATTTTTGTAGTTTAAACTAAGATACCTGGATATATCTCTCTCTATATATATATAGGTGGAAAAGGGGGAAAAAGACTTTGAGATCTCATTGTCTCTTAAATATTTAGCTAGTAGCTATACTTTGAGAATTATACAAGTATCTAAAATATTTTTTACAACACTTGACATCATACTGATATAGGGTTAGATTAAATTATTTTGAAAGCATATAAAAAATGACTCTATACACATTAGTAATCACTCATCTCCTTGAGCCTTGAGGACAGGTAGACCAGGGCTTATACACGAGGGCATACAGCAATACTGAGTCTACGAAAACAAGATTTGAAATTTCTTTGTTCATAAGTTACTCAAAATATTCAAATCTGGGTCACTTATTGCATCGCCTTTGGATTAATGTTTCTGAGATGTCTTCAGATTTTTCCTTTTATTTATTCAGATTTCATTCTTAAAGAGAGACTCCTATTTCTTGTTTTATATTTATTCTTCTTAGAAAGGAAGCTTATGTTATCCTGTTTGTTAAAGGAATAGTTGAAAAGAATTAGCTAATTTTCTAATTGTTGTGTTATCTAGACAGACACACCCAGAATCTGCCATCTTTCCTTCCACCTTGCTCCCATCCTTATCCATCCTCTACACCTGGCCACACTTCATCTGTTTGGTTTTCATAAATAGCAATAATGCAATTTATTAGTATTTCTGAATCTGATGATAAAAGAGATAAATTTTAGAAGTCTGTGTCCTTTTATTCACTATAGACTATTCTTACAAAAGACAGTGGATCAAAAAAAAATTCTTTTCATATAGACTTTTGCCAAATGGTATTGTGAAATAACAGCACTCCTCGATAATCTTAGAAATTCATTATTGGTGCCAATTCAATCAAATTTATTTTACAAACTGATTCTCCATCTTAGGACTTTGGTCCTAAGACTTAGGACTTTGGTAAGTTGGTTAGCTTTTGAACCAGTGCATATTCATACAAGGAAACCACACCTTTTTATATCATACCCACTGTTGAGGTGTTAATTTTGCTCAATTTTAGGTTGGCTGATACATATGTTAGCTCAGGTTGCTATAATAAAATATCATAGATTTGGTGGCTTAAACCATAGACATTTATTTCTCGTAGTTCTGGAGGCTGGTAAGTCTGAGTGGTCAGGTTCTAGTGAGAACCCTCCTGTTGTCTCAGATGGTTGCCTTCTTGCTATATATGCTCACAAGGCAGAGGAGAGAGAAAATAAGCCCTCTGATCTCTTCCTATGAGAAAACCAATTTCATTATGAGGATCCCACCCTCAACATCTCTTCTAAACACAATTATCTCCCAAAGGCATCATCTCCAAATAGCATCCCATTTTGGGTTAGGCCTTGAACATACAAATTTTGAGGGACATAGACATTCAGTACATGACACACACAGCCATATATTAAGATCTGTGTGTTTGTGTGTGTAGAAGCATATTTATAAAAACATATCAATAACTAGGTACATAGAGGAAAATACAAGAACTCAGGAACCATTATATACATATAATGCATCTATTTATATGTATCTCCATGTATGCATTTATGTGTATATCTAGATCTACACATATTTGTATATTTTACACACACACACATATTAGCCAATCCAAAGTCAAAAAAGTATACACACACACACACACACACATAAATAAAAATATTATGGTTTCTGAGTTCTCATATACCTAAGAATGTATTTTTCTTTCAAGCATGAAAAATGTGGTAGAAAAAGCTCCTTATAAAAACTCTTTTTCTCCAGCTCTGTAGATGTTGCCACACTGCCCTCAGACTTCCAGTGTTTCAAATAAGAAGTCTGAGGTAAATTTTTTTAAATAACTAAATATGATTTTTGTTCCTATAGAAACAGTTCTTTTTTTCCTGGTTTTGTCATTGTAGGACTTTTTAAAAAAAATGATAATTGTAATACAAAATATCTGCCAGGAAATATACAAAAATTTTGCCAGAATAAATATGTTTATTCTTTTCATTTCTCACTTGTTTTGCCAGAAACTTATAAGCCTCTTACCTTTGCATTACTTATCTCTTGCTGCCTAACTAATTACAAACCTAGCATCTTATAACAATATCCATTTATTATCTCATGGTGTCTGTGGGTCAGGAGTCTTGGCACAGTTGGACTGGGTCTCACAAGGTTACAATCAAGGGTTGACCAGGCTGCATTCTCATCTGGACACTTGCCCATGGAAGAATCTGCTTCCAAGCTCACTGAGGTTGCCAGCAGAATCCGTTTTCCTATAGCAGGGTATCTTTTTACTGAAAGCTCAGGGTCTCTTCTATAGGCTGCAGGCTGGAGTTTGCCCTCTACGCCTAGAAGACGCCTGGTTTCATAGGCTCCCTTGCAACATGGCAGCTTCCTTCTTCAAATTGGCAAGGAGAATCTCTATCTGCTAAGACAGAGTTTTATATGTTGAAATGTAATCATGAGAGTGACAGCCCATCACTGCTGCCATGTTCTTTTGGTTACAAGTGAGTGATAGTTTCTACCAGGAGAAGAGAAGAGTCACCTAAGGGTACATGCCCACCACAAATCCACTCCCTTGGAGTTCAGGAACCTAATAACAATGGTAATCTGGTTTTCTTAAAGTGTGATTCTATATTTAGGAGATGCTAGACCAGTGTAAGCAAAACCAGCAACTTAGTGGAAAGGTCCTGGGTAGTTTAAGAAGCACTGGCTAGAAAAGAACAATGGAAATGACAAATGTCCACCTTTCCCATGTCCCTGTCTTATATCTGCCATCCTGTGCATATGGATGTTTCTCTCTCTAGCTACATACTGGCTTCCTTTGCCTCAGTCCACATGCTGGACCCCAAAGGAATAAATGAGTCCACATGCATAAAGCTGTTAGAACAGTGTTGGGACATGGCAAGAGTCTAGCAAAGGTAAGCTATTGTTACTGCTATTTTATTGCTAGCTTTATTATTGTTGTGTTTTGTATATTCCTATTATGGGGTGGGGAAGAGGGTGGCGGCTGCATTGCTAAATAAAGTTGGGGGATGCTGGGGAGGCCATCTCATAGCCCTTCGATAGAATTTCATGGTTTTCCTTTTCAGCAAATTGTATTGTTTTGTCTTTTTTTCATGCATTCTCTAAGATCTCAAATTTTCTTCTGTAATACTCGTTCTATTTTCTACTATAGCAATTGTACTCTTTACTCATTTCAGTGCCAGAATTTGACTCTGCAATTAACTCCATTTTTCTTTCTCCCCAAATTTTCTTTCCCACCTCTTTATATCCCATTGGTCTCTTCAACACAATCTATTCTCTCCCCTGGTTTTCTGCTTTGGCTCCAGAGAGGCTGCACTGTTTGTATCCTCCTCAGAATAGAAACCGTTTCCAAAACACTTTTCTGGTTATTATAGTAAATGTTTTTCAGAGATTTGTGTGTGTGTGTGTGTGTTCTCAAGCTGAATTTTTTTCTAATTCCAAAATCCCCCCACCTCCATGAAGTGATGATTCTATGTTAGATTTCTTGTCGTCTAATGAAAAGAAATCTCTTCAAACCAGATACATAGTCGATCTATCTCTGGGCAGGCTAATAGCTTCCCCCTGCAGACATCTGGGGTTCTACACCTGAAGGTTTCTCTGGCCTGCTTGGGTACAGGACAGAAGTGCTGGAGAGTTGGCATCCCGGGGAGTAGATCTCACTGTGTTAGCCCAATGGGGAATACGAATTGCCCAGTTTCTTAACCTCTCTGTGTGGACAACTTCAAAGCATGTCCTAAGTACTCCCAGAGGTCTGCAGTGGGTCTGAGCACCTGTTTCTCTCAATGAGCTTGTTGGCTTCCTTCCCTTCTACGTATTGCTTCCTTACTCCCAGATCAAAGTTTCCTGGAATGTCCTCCCATTAACCTACTTGCACTCCAGCCGTATCTCAAGGCTTTCTTCTACAGGGTCCCATCGTCAGTCAAGTCAAGTCAACAAATCAGGTGAATGATTTCCTCTTGGGTGCTGATTAGATCATTGTTTTGGATTTAGAGCTAGCAAGAAAGGAATATACGTTGTTTGCAATTCTAAGCAGATTTTGAATTGGCTCTCCTTTGGCTTGAGATGGGCTCATCCCCAATCATTACTCCCTGCTGTGAAGAGAAAAGCTGTAATCACCAATGCACTCTGTTTTCCAGGTTTTTCCCACTTTGGCTCACTCACAGTCCTTTACTTGGAGGGCTTATAAGTTGTGCCGTTTATCTTCATGTTACTTTTCAGTTGTTTTCTGAAATTCTCTATCTAGGACTAGATGCAGAGTAAGAGGCATTGCTGATGTTTAAGTGGAAATAGCACTCCATCCCAAAAGGCAGCATTCACACAGAAGATAGTCTGAGATCCAGTTTTCTTACACATTAAATTTTTTATTAAAAATGCTGTGTTCCAAAAATAAAAAGAAAAAAAATAATAATGCTGTGTTCCATAGACATTATGGTCAAGGAAAAGGCAACAACAGCAAACAACAACAACAGCCATCTTTTTTCCTCAGGAAACGCATAATCTACTATTTCTTAGCATATGGTCCATAGACAGCTTCATCAAAATGACTTGAAAAATAGATTCCCAGACCTACTAATTCATAGTTTCAGAAACCCAGCTACTTATAAGTTCTAAAGTTTGTAAGTGACTGATCTAGTGATTAGTGTAGACCTTTTATTTATTAATTTAAAAGAAACTCAGAAAAATAGAAAAATTATCTTCTAAGCAAATGACTTTTTAATCCACTGTACATTAATGTTAATTTAAGTTTTTAAATTAAATATTTTAATTAAGAAAGAGCAATAATCTCCATTCTCACCCCATCTTTGAAAAGATCATTTGGATATTGTTTTTTCTTAGCATATTTTTGCTGCAATATATTCTCATGTATCTCCTAAAAATAGTGTGTGCAAAGCACTTTCTGATTCCTTATTGAAAATCTTTAACTTCTAAATTTTATAGATAACTTGGCTGGGTATAATAATCTGGATTGAGAACAATTTTTCCTTACTATATTTATGGCACTATTCTATTGCCTTCTCACTTCTGAAGTTGCTGGAAAAATACCAGTCTGATTTGGCTTATTTTGGAGTGATCAGTTTTTTTCTCTAGAAGCTTTTAGGAACTTTCTCTTATCTTGAGGAGTTTCAAGTTTTACAGTGATGCTTGGTATGGTTTTCTTTTTATTCATTGTGCTGAAACTCAGTAAGCCTTTTTTTTTTTTTTTTTTTTTTATGATAGTTACAGAGAGACAGAGAGAGGCAGAGACACAGGCAGAGGGAGAAGCAGACTCCATGCACCGGGAGCCCGATGTGGGATTCGATCCCGGGTCTCCAGGATCGCGCCCTGGGCCAAAGGCAGGCGCCAAACCGCTGCGCCACCCAGGGATCCCCTCAGTAAGCCTTTTGAGCTGAATGCCATATGCCCTTTTTGTGTCTCTGGGGATTTGGCTACTTATTGCTCTAATAATTAATCTATTTTTGTCTTTTTGAAAATTTTATTATTTTGGATGTTGGAACATGTCTACTGGTATTCTAGACATCAGATCTTTTCTCATATATTTTCTCTTTTTTTTTCTTCTCTATATTCTGGTAGATTTCAGGATTTTACTGGTCATTCCTTATACAGGATTTTTTTTTTTTTTTAGCCATTTATTTTTCATGCTGCTAGTTTAGAAACTTTTGATGATTAATGTATTTTTGAAGCCCTGTTAATCATTGTGCACTTATTTTTAATATATTGTAGAGTTTGTATTCCCACTGACTTTATTTATAGTATTAATTCTTCCAAGAGTCTAGCAATAAGTTGACTGTAGTTTTAAATTTTGGTAACCTTGTGAGTCTATTTTGATCTCTATTTTGATCTCCATTTGACCACATTTTTGTGGAAAACTTGGAGTGGGTCTGTCGGGAGCCACTAGTCATATGCCAATTAAAATCAGAATTGGAACCTCTGTTTCTCAAATTAAGTTTACAAACGTGCCTCTTAAGTTCATAAACTATGTAATAACATTGGCAGTG
The DNA here is from genome assembly GCF_053574225.1 of Canis aureus. Classification (NCBI taxonomy): domain Eukaryota; kingdom Metazoa; phylum Chordata; class Mammalia; order Carnivora; family Canidae; genus Canis; species Canis aureus. Next base: position 87,750,017 of record NC_135612.1, on the reverse strand, counting down.
TATCAATTCCTACCAACCTGTGTTAAGAACTCCCCCATTGGTAATTTTCTGGTATACATATTGGCCATAATTGAAAAAAAAAATCTGCCTAACAAATGTAATAGGCTGATACTTCTAGGCCATTATATGCACATCTTCCAGAGGGTGGGAAGATTTTTAAGGCAGAAGCTTCAAGCCAAATGGTTTTAATCACCTGAAAAGCAAGTTACCCTGGGGTAATTTATTAAGTGTGTGCATGTGTGTATTTTAATCGATTTTTGTCCACTGGAATCCTTAAATAGAAGAGAAACCATCTGAGACAGGTATTTTTCAGGCTAGAATACCATGGCGCACATCTGCCTAATAAAGTTGTTGTTGAAACCCTTCCTGTTGACTTTTAACCTCAGGGTCTTTGTAAAGCCCCTCATTCATTAAGCAGTTGATTCCATTAGCAGCAGGCTGTGTCTGGGATCCTGGGGACCCTGCACCTGGTCTGCTTTATTCCTGACAAATCATCTGATTTTATTGATAGCCACCTGGAAAATTACATTTGGGGAGGTGGGGAGGACAAAGGCACACAGCTTAGAACCCACACCTCAAAAGGAACAGCAAGAGACAACCCACCCTGGTCACGACCTCTGCAGCCAGTCCATAGAAAGAGGCATTTTTGGAGGAGTGATTCAATATTACTTTGCCAAGTTCCTGCTGCTATTTCTTTCTCTAAGGGGTATTTTAAATGAGGCAAGTTTCTCTTCCAGTTCGCATTGCAGAAGGGGCAAGGACAGCTCCCAGCCTATCATCAAAAGCCTTCAGCAGCCCCGTTACCAGAGTCTCTTGTCAACTCCTATATTATTCTGTCTCCCAGGCCTCACATGATGCTTGTGGGGTGGTGCCTAGCAGTTTGGGAATAGCAATGCTTCTGACCCCATAGCAAGTCTTCCTTCTGGCTGCCACATTAGATCAAAAACTGTGTGGGATTATCCCTTCAGGAGGCAGTTCTCCTTTTTCAGTTGTTAGCAGGTGTTGCTGAACAGATTCACACTCTCTGGGGAGATGGGAAGCGCGTGGTGTCAGAGGAAGAGATTTGCTTTGGGTTAACGGTGATGATGCCACACCTACACACACTTCATGCAGTTCTCAGAATTTCATCCAGAGCTCTAAAGCAGCAGAGGCAAAATTGGTGAAAAATGTTTTCCTTTTGGGGAAGAAGGAGCAGAAACCTCCTAATTACTATAGGAAAAAGAAGAGGTTTTGTCAATTATTTTTCCAAGAAGATGGAAAGCTTGAGGGCACTCCCTCAAGTTGAGTCAGGAAACTTATTTTGAACAAAGAGAAAAAAAAAAAAGAAAGAAAGAAAAGATAGCACATAGTCTTAGAAATGAAACCATCTGTGACCCTATTTCTTCAAATTTGAGAAATATGGAGCTTGAAGTTTCTGTGACTTTTCTAGTCACTGAGATCTTATGAGTTCAGTTCTCAAAAGAGCCATTCTCTATAGAAATGTACAGTTGCACATATCTGATCATTACTGATTGGAGGGGATGGTGACTTCAAGGAAAATTAGAATGGTTAAATATGATGATCAAAAAATAGTAGCTGTTGTATAGATTATGCAGCCCTCCTGTGTTCAAGAGCAAGCAATTATTCAAACCAGACCAAGAGAAGTATTGCAAAGCAGATCTCCTTGGGAAACCTGTTTTAACAGAGAACTTGAAAAACATTTATAATTCGCATGGCAATTAGCAAATATAAATGGGTGTGATGGTTTTTTTGCATGGCATGGCCCCTTGTAAGAGTGTGGAATAGAGGAAATGAAACTTTCTTTGGAGTGAATGGACCTGGGTATAGATTCCTTTCACACCGCCTATTAATTGTTAGATTTTGAGTTATTTATTTATTTATTTATTTATTTATTTATTTATTTATGATTTTTTATTTCTTTATTCATGAGAGACACACACACACACAGAGGCAGAGGCACAGGCAGAGGGAGAAGCAGGTTCCATGCAGGGAGCCCGATGCAGGACTTGATCCTAGGACTCCAGGATCATGCCCCGGGCCAAAGGCAGGCACCAAACCGCTAAGCCACCCAGGGATTCCCCGAGATTTTGAGCCATTTAAATGGTGCTTAAAACCACAGTTATTTATATCTCACTTTGATAAAAATGTAACTGCATTGCAGGGTTTTTAATAGGAGTTAATTTTAAAAAATGCATCCACCATGGCTGAACACTTAAAAATGTAAGTCAGATTGTCACTGTGTTTGGAATAAAATCTCAACTCCTGGCCAGGACCTTCAGGACCCTACTGCCTCCCTTTTTGTCTGTCTCATCCAACCACCCTTTGCTCAGCTCCCTGCCCTCCTGGCTTGGCTGACTCCCACTATGTATATCCATCAGATGTCAGCACCAGTGATATCTTCTTATAGATATTGAGATATTGTGACTTATAAGAAACATATATTTGGTCATTTAGAGAACCAAAGTGTATTACTCACACATATTTGATTATAGTCCATTGTTCCTGGCCCACTGCTCCTGGAACCCTTGGAATTTCCTATGATAAGAGAGCTCAGTGTGTCTCCCATTATGTGAATAAAGTGACCTTTGGACCACCTAAGGATGGGGCTATTTGCCAGAAGAATCAACTAGGTGATTAGAGGGTTAGATGTTTCAGTCACACACCCAGACATCTGGGGAGATGAGTGGGGCTGGAAGTAGAATCAATTGCCAGTGGCCAGTGATTTAATCAATCATGCCTATGTAATGAACCCTCTGTAAAAACTCAAAAGGATAGAGTTCAGAAAGTTTCTGGATTTATGAGCATGTGGAGATTTGAGGACAGAGGTGCTCTCTGAGAGGGCATGAAAGCTCCAGGCCCTTTGCCCATACCTTACCCTATGCATCTCTTCTATCTGGCTGTGCCTGAGTTATGTCATTCTCTAATAAACCAGTGATCTAGTAAGAGAAAAATTTATCTATGTTCTGTGAGCAACTCTAGAAAATTAATTGAACCTAAGAAGAGGGTCGTGGGAACCTCTGATTTGTAGCTAGTCAGTCAGAAGTACAGAAAATGACCTGGACTTACGACTGGCATCTGGAGTCCAAGGAGGAATCCAATGGAGGCTCCTATCTATAGTTCATTGGTCAGAAGCACAGGTGATAAAAACCTGGATTTGTGACTGGCATCCGAAGCGGGTAGGGGGCAGCCCTGTTGAATCTGACTCCATTTCCTGTAGTGTTAGAACTGAGTTGGATTGTAGAACACTCAGTGGATATCTGAGCATTGCTTGTTGGTGTAGGGGAACCTCCACACACAAATGTTGAAATTGGGGACCAGAACCCAAATTAGATACCTTTCCTTATCACTTTTCTCTGCATAATATAGTGCCCACCAGCACTACATCATTCCTTCATTCATTTAGCAATTGTTACTGAGCGCTTCCTACATGTCAGGCATTGGTCTAATACAGTACTAAACATCCCTGGGTAGGTCCTCGCTCTCCTGGAACTCTCATTCTCATGGGGAAGACATGATAAACACGTAAATAGCAGTATGATAGTAAAAAGAACTATTAAGAAAAAGAGACATTAAAACAGAATGAAAGGTTGAATGGGGCTATCATAGTTGGGAAGACAATGTCTCCAATGAGGAGGTGATTTTGAGCTGACACCCCAAGTTCAAGCCAGAATCTTATAGCAAAAAAAAAAAAAAAGGACATAAGTTCCTGCAAATAGAAGGTTTTCCCATCCTGCTATATGTTAAAGGAGCGGGAGGTTTTGTGACTAAAATAAGCCTGGATAAAAATGTACTTCTGCAAAACAATCTTGAGCTGTCACATCAGTCTTTCCCACTGAGTTCCTTGACTTTAGGTGGGCAATAAAACTTTCCCAGGAAACCATCCTGACTGCTGGGAGAGACGGCCTATAATTGGGTCCAAATTTATGAGGTGTTACTATATACCATTTCAAAAGGGGAGCCTTTGAAAACACAAAGTTGGATATGTGGCTGTTCTTTATCACCATAGAGAAAGTTGCACTTTTCCCCTGCTCCTCTTCCCTTGGATTCCATGTCTCCAAAGCAGCCATTGCATGGCCAGCAGCAGAGTCCTCCTCGCTGAGTATATGGATGGACTATGAAGTCCAAGGCTGGTACAGAATTCTAGTTTCATTGGATATCTATTCATTGGAGCCATCCTAGTTCTGACTCCTTCAGACCACTGGGACAGTCCACTGTGATTTCTTCTCCCTTTCCCCTCCCTGCTTGAATATGACTTCAGGGATTTCCTTCTTTCCTCAGTGTGATTCTGGGAGAATGTTTTTCTTGAGTCCTTACTTGAAGAGAATTATGAACCACTGGGGAAAAGCTCTTCTGTTGATTAGGCTTTTTTTCTCCATTTGGGGGAAATCAAATGACTGAAATATAAATTTGATTTGAACAGTTCTTAAATATCTTTTTTTCAACATTGACAGGAATTTTGCCTTTGCATTTTGATTTTGTGCATTTAAAAAGTGAGCCAGAAAGACTCTTAACCACTAAAAGTAGAAATTGCAAGAAGCAATCTAAATACAAACCAGTAGAAATGATTATGATAAAATGTCTTTTGCATGTCTGATCTATAAACACATTTAATGGCCCACTCAGAGGATGACGGTATTATTATTGCAAGGAACATATTCATGGAAAGTGAATCCCAAATTTAATTTTTAAGCATCCCAAGAATTTGAAAAGGCTGGCAAATATGGTTTTAAAAATTGCAACACTCACATAGACCTGTATTATATGTATTCAGAGAGATTTGGAGAAAATGGAGACAGAGGAAGGTATTTATACTTTTGCTAATGGGCTGAACATGCATCAATACTCACATATTTCATAAAAAGCATAACATGGGCTGCTATAGATTAGTGGTGTGTTTCAAAGTTGTTTTGTCTAGTCCTACACTCTTCAGGAATAAGAGTATTTTTCTGTGTCATTGTTCCTAAAGTTTTCTAAATTCACTCATGCTCTGAGTAGCCCATTGGTTCTTTTCCACACAAGTTAGCTTGCAGAGAGCCCTGTGTAGGTGTCGAAGCAAAGCAACATCACCCCAGATACGGTGAGCATCATGAGATGGACTCCAGAGATGGAATTGTCTTGTCTTAAAGTCAATGGGAAGAATAACTAGCTGATGACTCAGAATGCAGCCAGTTCCTTTGAACTGTTGTCAAATTCTCTGCAGAAAGCTGTTTTCCAGTGTCATCCTTTCCTGCCTGGGTGGTTCTTCTTGTCTATTCTTCTCTCCTATACAACATCTTAATATCGAGACAGTAGGAGTGAGGGAAACTGGCTCTGCCAGAGTACTTGGAAATCTTTTATCTCCCTCACACAGGCACAGACTGAACCTCATAGCAGAGTTTCTGGTCTTTGTTTCTGATTCTAAACTGTGGCACTCACGTGGAGCTGTTGAGGTTCAGTGGCTAGAGCTAAACAGAAAGAGGCTCCAGCTGAGTCTCTAGCTGAACGTAGATGTCACCAGGCACAGACCAGATCTTTTGGCACAGACCTGAAAAGACACCAAAATGACACTTGACTCTCAACAATGCGGGGTGGTTTATTGTTTGGAAAGATCCAATGGGCAGATGTCTCTCTTAGGATTTCTATGTTGGCTTACTTATAAACCCAAAGGCTCCCCAAAGTGAGATGCTTACTGCTGGATGGGTCAAAGGATGTGGGTACATCAGACTACACAGTTCAAGCCAAAGGCAAAAAGGGGAAGGAAAGACTATCCCTGGAGTGGCAATAGTCCAATTTTTGCTTTCCTAAGCACTCGACAGTCACCAGCCTACATATTTGGGCGTAGAGAAGATTTGGAGCTGTCTATGTGAAGAATGTCCTAATGAAGCCCATGGTGGTAGTGTCTTGAGTTTTGGTAAATTTAGAATAATTACAAATAAAAAGCTTCTTACCTATGAGGTTTAACACATTGTAGGCTCCCCCAGTGATACTGGGCAAGCATTGCTATTCTGTGTGAAAATCGGAATAGATAATTTGGGATCTATAGCCAGGGGCTCACATACAAAAGTAGTGAATTAGATTCATTTGTCTCAGTCTATTTAGCCACACTTCTGATGGTAATATTGCTATTTGATACATTATTTCTCTTCTTTAAAATTCTAAACTGTCACCTTTAAAACCTGACTATTTATTATTACATGTCATTCTTCAAGTCCAGAACAATCACAAAAGGAGACATATGAGATATTCTTTTAATGCCAGGACTTATTATAAATCACAATTTCTTCTTTTCTCTGAAAAAAAGCAAGAGGTAGAAGACAAAGATGACAGGGGGGGCCCTGTGCTTAGTTACATATGATTTGAGACTAGAGTTAATAGCATGAAATATATTCATACAGTGAACTTCTGCAAATGTGAAGTTTCTGTGCTTCACGATCGAAATTCATTACCAATGGAAAGGTTTAAAACCAGAGAAAATGACTGGGGAAAACTGCTTGAAAACATAACAGGCTTGAAAAAACAAGAGAAACAGGAGATAAAGCTAAAGAGAATGATTTGGCATTGAGACTTTTTAGTGAGATTTTATGTACGTACCTATATATAATCTTCACTGATGATCACAAATGTATGGAAGAAACTGATAGGGAAACTTAGGGCTGAAATTGTACACATACCCAGACAGAATGATGGCAGTATTTGTGGAAGAAAAAGACTATAGAAGTTCACATTTATGTTGAATCTAGCCATCACACCTTTTTCCTTCTGCAAATGTCACCACATAAATAATAATAATACAAAAAATCTTGGTTCAAGTTTGTATCACTTCAATTCTGACATGGAAACTAGTAAAACAAAACAACCTCTTGCCTTGGGAAATTTTGCAAGTGAGCTAAATTAAAGAAATGAGGTACAGTAGAAAAAGGGAAATTTTGTGACTTTTAAATTCACAGCAATGAGAGTCAGGCTAGCATGTGTCAATCCTTGGCCCTCTTTCATTTAAAGACATTAAGGTGTTTGGACTATGTCACATGCTCACTCATTCACTCGGATGTTTATTCCATATATTCCAATTGTCTCTGTCCTCATGGAGAAACAATCTAATAGAGGTGATGGAGAGCAACTAGAAATTAGAATGGTGGTATATACTGTGAAGAGAGGAGGAGCATAACTGTGCAAGATTATAGTAGGACTTGACGTGAGAAATCGAGGAAGGCTTCCCCAAGGAAATGGTTTCCTCCAGGAAAAGAGGAGTTAATTCCTGCAGGGGAAGTGTGGGCAAAGGGAAGAGCATCTCAGGTTCAGAGAACATCACTTATAAAAGCCGGTCTTGAGATAGCAGGGAGAGTTTTGCAGATGATGCATTAAAAGGAGAGTGTGGTTGCCACTTGGGTGTTCACTAAGATCATAGAGTCATAAGATGTTAAGGCTGGAAGGGCGCTAGTTCAATCTCTTCATTTTACAGGTGATGAAACAGACTCAGAGGGGTTAAGTGACTTGGCCAAGGTGACACTGCTAATGAGTGGTGGAGCTGGGATCAGAGCCCAGGGCTCCTAATTACCCTTTTAATGCTTTTCTACCACACCATGCTGATTCTTTGTATCTGTGTTAATGAGTAGATCAAGATGCTGTGAAATTAGCATAATAATTATTTGTATATAAATACTGCATTTAAAGTGCTGCTATATAACCCAGCTTATCCTTCACAATCCATATCTGCAAACTGTCAATGTATTACTCCTAAAGAAGTAAGTAAAAATTGGCTTTTTTATCATAAAAGGGTGCAAATCGAAACCCAAACTCAAGACTTGTGTGAGTTAACACAAATCCTATATTAAAGAATTTTGAATTAATGACATTTACTATATCTAGTAACTATAGTGTTGGGTTCTAGGCATTGTGTTCTAGGCATTTTAGTGAACAGGATACAGTTGCTTCTTTCAAGGAGGTTGCAACCCAGTGATAATACTTATGCACATTTTTTTTTTTTTTAACTGAAAGCTGACATTAGTGTTGTGAGGTGAGGCCTGACACAAAAAGGATGAAATTTCTGGGCAGAATTTTAAAAGAATACTTTCCAAAGGAGCATTGAGCTCAGGTAACCATTCAAAGATGAAGAAGCTTCCAGCATGGCGGAAGGTGATGGGAGGACATTGCAGTTGTTGCTTAATTAGACCTTGGTTAGGTCTTCAAATCGAAATTACCAATTGTATTCCTATGATAGATTGTACTACTTTGGAGAGCTGGTGATGAAATCCGGCCATTGAATTACACTGAACTATAAACTTCATTTGTTCTTAGGTGCATAGTGATTTGCTATAATAATGATCATCCATTTGCTGGACAGCTGAGATTTTTTAAAAGCTTGATTGCTTTTGGCATTGTGTTATTAGTCCTGGAAGAATGCAACACATTTGTAGCAATTCTCAGCTTGTACAAGCTAGAATATCCATCTTTTACAAATGCAGGCCACTTAAGACCTATGTGTTGGACCTCTGTTTTTTTCTGGCAGTCCTGAAACAGAGTATACATTTTTGTTTTTCATTAGCACTGTCATGAGTGCACCCATCTCTAAAACTATAAGGGAGCTAATTTGAGGTCACTGTGTTTTATGGACACAAGGGTCAAGAAAAGTCCCCAAGAAGGGGACATGCTGTCAATTTTTGTTGGTGAATGAAAACCTAACAATTCCAGACAAACCCCTTTCTAAGAAATACACTGCATATCTCGATCCAAATACTCATCTGATGAGAATCTAAAACCCCTACTGAATTACACTGGACGAGAACCTGGTGATGTTGATTCTTTCAAGATCACTGAAGAAATCGACTCTCATCTCTGATTCTGATACCTTTTAGTCCATCCATCTTGAAAATGTCTATGGAATGATTCTGTTGTACCTTCAGAAATGAAATTCATAGGCATGGATTTTCTCACACAGCAACTTTATATACAAAGATGAGAATAGCAGAAAGGTCATTTCCAAAGAAAGTGACATTTATTCTGTATTCACTGAAAAGCCAAAAGAGTTTTCTCATTCACCCATACCGACCGAGCCCTGCATCTCCCTCAGAAGACGTCAAAGAGACCTCTCCTATCTGCTCTCGCATCGAACTTCACGCACAAGACCTGTCCAGACAAAGTGGCTTCTTTTAAGGATGAACCTGCTGTGCTCATCAGAGGCTTTATTTTGTTTATAGTTCAGGTTTGTCTGGCAGGTTTTGTTTATTTTGTTCAATACCACTAAGCAAATGCCTGCCTCCTTTCAAATTAGTTTTTCATACGGGCATTCTCCAGTATCTTCTCTTCTAAAGTACGGTGTTAGCTGTGCAGATTTACATATATGTATATGTGTATGTGCATCATGTATACATACACACATGCGTGTGTTTCATGTACGTATACATATGTGGGTATGTATAGTGTATATTGTGTATAGGGATGTATATGTATTATTCAAAGTCAGCAGTTTCAAAAGAAATGCAGCCAGGCATCAATTATTGATGCTAATGGAGACCAAGACCAGGAACAGTTGAGTAAAGTCAAATCAACAAAGACTTGCCCAAATTTCATATTAACAATGGTTTTGACCTCATTTGCAACAAGTTGTTTTCCCCCAAGCTCTTGCTAAGCAGACTACCAGCACTGAGTTTGGAACAGCAAATGCTACAGAGAAGTCATACAGCTGTTTTACATAAACTAGAGAGAGGGAGGGTTCTATTCATTCTCATCATGCTGTTATGGATAAGGGCTGTCGATGCTACAGCAGAGAAAAGAGGGAGAAGGCCAGTAGGACAGAAAGATTTCCCTGCATCCTAGTTTTCCCTAGGTTGGACTTTTCTGACTGCCCTCCCATGTAGTGAATAATTAGGAGTCTATTATATTTTCCTCAAATAAAACTTCTTTTGTTGGAAGACAGTATTGCAGAATGACTGAGCATACCGACTCTGAGTAAATCATGGCTGTGCCACCTACTAGCTGTCCAACTTTGGGTAAATTACACAGCCTCGGTGTGCTTTTGAATCCCGATCTGTAAAGCAAATT